>NC_059297.1:25254189-25326689 GCF_017591435.1 Portunus trituberculatus
GACTGTCGTGAAAACTGACTACTCACCTTCATGGCCTTTAGAAATTTTGCTAATGAAAGTTCAGAGCATTTTAGAATACGAGCCTCAATATTCTTTAGTGTACCTTTGAAACGTTGTATTCTCTAGTTAATCATCCATTTTCTTTCAAAAGCACTTGGGCACTGAAATATCTTACGTTTATACGACAGACTGCCATGTTAGAGAAGCAGAGAGAGAGAGAGAGAGAGAGAAACCTTGACGTGTGGTTATGTCATGCATCACCAGTTAATAGCTACCTCTTAGGTAACCTGCCTGATAAGGTAGGGAGGCAGTAGTAGGCAGGCAGGAACCGCAGAGTATGAATACAAGGGGGAAGGAAAAGGGACGAACCACTTAACAGGAGCAAGGGAGAGGGAAGGGTTACTGAGGGAGAGGGAGGGAAGAGAAGGGGAATAAGAGGCGTGCTAGAGACGTGAGGGAATGAAGTAAGGAAGGAAGGAGAGAAAGGAGTGGTGACCTTCCCTTTGAGCTGTGGAGGCACCAAGAATCATGAATACATAGTGGCAGAGTGTAGGTTATTATTGTTATTACTGCTACTTAGGGTGAAATGCGAGTGATGTGCCTTTATAATACTCTCTCTCTCTCTCTCTCTCTCTCTCTCTCTCTCTCTCTCTCTCTCTCTCTCTCTCTCTCTCTCTCTCTCTCTCTCTCTCTCTCTCTCTCTCTCTCTCCGACATCTGCATAATGCTTCAGACTTGTAAGGTAGGTCGCCAGGAACATTAGTTATAGATATAATGGCCAGTTGGAACACCACAGCCGCCACCAAGCCCTGCCTCCATATGGGTCTGGCAGCTCTTTATTTTCTTATATATTTTTCTTCCTTTTTTCATTTGTAATTCATCTGTTTTTTTTTTTTTTTTTTTTTTTTACGAGGAAGCACTTAACGTAACCACAGCTCGAAACTACGATGACAGATTGATTTGTGACCTTGACCTGACCTAGAAAGTTAAACATCTACATCACTGACCTCTTTCTAATGTTTGAATTTTCTCCAAACAAACTGCATCAAAATTTCTTACGTTATTATAAGAGCGTGTTTACATGAGAAGACTATGATAGCCAATTCAGACTCCAAATAAGGCGTTTCATCTATCTCTCTCTCTCTCTCTCTCTCTCTCTCTCTCTCTCTCTCTCTCTCTCTCTCTCTCTCTCACGATTATTTTGTATATTTATTCATTCATTCACTGTTTATTTACTTATTTATTCATCGATCTTGCTGTTTTTTGTTTTGTTTTTTCCCTTTTCTCCTCTCCTTCACTTAACGACACAGCTTCCACATTTATTTATTTATTTTTTTTTTATCTCTGTTTCTGTTTGGTGCTCCACTTTTCGAACTCGTCACCTGAGATAGGAGTGTCAATCTCATAGAATTTCTGCCTCGGTCACCATCAATCTACCGTGGCTTGGCTGGCGTCCGTGCAGTATTGGTGTCGATAACTCGGCGAGTCACTTTGGTGAGGAAACAGACGCACTTGAAGAATCCTAGGACTCTCTCTCTCTCTCTCTCTCTCTCTCTCTCTCTCTCTCTCTCTCTCTCTCTCTCTCTCTCTCTCTCTGCCTCCAAGTTTTGAGGAAAGAAAGAAGAAAAGAAAAGATTTAACGTGGATTTTGTTTGTTCTAATATCGACAGGTGGAATTGGAGGATAAAACGAAAGGAAGAGAAGAGAAAGTGAGATAGAGAATAGTAGAGAGGGGAGGTGGGCAAGTGGGTGAGCAGATACAGAAAGATTTTGGAGAGGAGGAGAAAGAAGAAAAGAAGAGGAGAAGAATGCGAAAAAGGAAGATAGTGTACAGTAGGGTAGCTAAAAGGAAAATAAAAACATTACTACGATGAAGGAACGAAATTGTTGAAGAAGAACAACAAAAAAAAAGACGAAAAAATCAAACAGCAAAAGAAAATAATGAATAAATGAAAGAAAATCGGTGGAAATGAATGAAAAATTATAGAATAGAAAAGAAAGAAATCAGGAGTAGAGAGAGAGAGAGAGAGAGACAAAAAAAAACACACAGCAGAAACTCGCGAAGTACGTATATAAATAGGCAGGAGGCGTTGGAGGTGTAATAGGCAAGGGCACAAGAGAGGAGGCGCCACAACAAGGTGAAAAGTATAGACGCCAGGCGCAAGAGACACACACATAACTTGATTCCATAAATAAACATAAAGGTTTCCCATATTTCCACCTGTCTCCTCGTGTTCCTTTTCTTCTTGTCATGTTTCTCTCTCTCTCTCTCTCTCTCTCTCTCTCTCTCTCTCTCTCTCTCTCTCTCTCTCTCTCTCTCTCTCTCTCTCTCTCTCTCTTCTCTCTCCTCCATCTCTCAATCTTCTCTCTCTCTCTCTCTCTCTCTCTCTCTCTCTCTCTCTCTCTCTCTGCTTCTCTTTCCTTCAATCTTCATTTTTTCATCGCCTGAGTTTCATTCTTTTTCTTTCTCTTTCTGCCTTTTACTCTCTCACCAGACCTTTGCTTCCTTCCCTAATCTTCCTACTTTGCTTTTCTTTTCTCCCTTCCTCCCTTCTGTCAACTATTTTCTCTCTCAGTACTATTCTTCTCTTAAACGTTCTTCCTCCCACTCTATCTCTCAGTGTTTCCTCATTTTTAGGTGATGGTAATCGTACTGACAGTTACATCACAGCAGTTCACAATGACACGATAGTAAAAGAAGAATGAACATTGAAATTATCACTAAATCTTACTCATAGAAAGAAAAAAACATCGGAAAAAGAAGAAAGAAAAATACTTAACAGCAAAAATAACAAAAATAATGAGAGCAATCACTTTAATGAGAGAGAGAGAGAGAGAGAGAGAGAGAGAGAGAGAGTTTATTTGTACGCATTGCTGTGAAGAATTATGGATTTCAATTTTGTATGAAAAACAAATAGATTAATAAAGCTGAGATCCATACGATAATGGTGGTGATGATTTTCGCGTGGGTAATGTATTTCTTGTTTGTTATTGTTGGGGATGTATTTATTGTTCGTGGTGGTGGTGTTGCTGTTATTGGTTTTGCTATTATTTTACTTTATATTAAGTTGTGAATATATAAGAAATACTTTTACCAGTGTATATTTAAGGATTAATACAAAATAAAAAGATACGATCATTATCACCAGTTTAGGAACATTTCTCTTTTTAAACCCGTAGAGTTTTGCAGATACCTTCAATTTTAGCTGTACCCTCAACTTCCCCCCGCTCCCCCTTTGGCTACACAAACGATCTTAAGAAGCCTGACAGCTTGAAAGTTTGTCTGGGTGCATGGCAGATCAGAGGACTTGAAACGCAGAGAGAGTGGAAGTGAGTGTTGAATGTCACACGGCTATTGACCGGAACTGCAGTGACTGTTATGTAAAATACTTGGATAAAGTAAAAAAATATATATATGTGTGAAGGGATGACAGATGCATTAAAGGGAAGAGGTATTATTACACACACTGCAATATACGTATCTAACTTCTCCTTTCCCACATCCACCACTTTTAACGTTGGCAGTGTGTGTTAGCCTGCTGTGTGAGGACTTGTATTTCAGTGGGCCATTTTTCATAACTATTCTTGTTGCCATCGGCCGTTAACCCTCTTACGTGAAAGAAAAGAAAGAAAGGACGAAACTTAGATTAAAAAAACTGCCCAACCTGAATCTACTCATATCCAAGACACGCCCCAAGCTGTCAGTACGAGTAAACACGAGAGAGATGAAAGGACTGGCTTGAAATGACTTGTGTCAGATAAGAGTCGAGACTGGAAGTTCACAAAAGATTCACACATTGGGAACGCTAAGTAATGAAGGTGGTAGAGAAGGATACTGCTTAATAAAAGACAGCATGTTATTTTGCCGAGAATGAAAGCCCATTGACGAACAACTACTTCGGTGATAATAAAGAAATGAAATGGGAGGAGGGCAAAGGAGGAAAAAATGTGTAGGAAAGAAGGAAGAAGACATGAGAGAGAGAGAGAGAGAGAGAGAGAGAGAGAGAGAGAGAGAGAGAGAGAGAGAGAGAGAGAGAAAATTATGGAAAAGAAGAAAACACTAAAAAGCATGAAATTAAGAGAGAGAGAGAGAGAGAGAGAGAGAGAGAGAGAGAGAGAGAGAGAGAGAGAGAGAGAGAGAGAGAGAGAGAGAGAGAGAGAGAGTGAAGCACGTTTCAAGGGTGTGACGAGACTCGTTCCCGTGAGTGTGGTCGATGGGAAGAGAGAGAGAGAGCGTGGTGGGACGAGCGGCGGCAGTGTGTAAATCAGGCGAACTGTGCGTGCGTGTGTGTGTGTGTGTGTGTGTGTGTGTGTGTGTGTGTGTGTGTGTGTGTGTGTGTGTGTGTGTGTGTGTGTGTGTGTTGAGTTGAACTAATCAATGAAATATAATTGCGTTTGAAAGTGATTTTTTTTCTTGTTTTTCTACTTATCCTTTTTATATTTTGTTTCACTGTTTTATCTTTTGACGAAGCCATGGTGATTCAAAGCGTAAGGTAGGTACGACAAATGAATCTAAATAAAACGCGCTTATCTATTTTGTCCGACTTAAACCAACCAGTCGCAACAATAACAAAATAAAAGTAGAAAAGAACGGATGAAATTAAAGAGAATGGGAGTGAAAAAGAATAGATGCTGTCAATCCTAACCAATTAACATTTTTAGGTGTCTAGAAGAGACGAAAGAATGAAATGAAAGAAGAGGAAGAAGAGAGAGGTGCTTAAAAGAATACACATTACCATTTTCTGCCAGTTTAATGGTAGCTATCGAAGAATGTCCCAAATTGGATAGCTATTATTGAAAGATGAGCCAAATTCCAGTGAAATCGTTAGTGTCTTGAAAGCAGAAGAAAGAAGCGTCCGCATAGCAGCAGATGACAACACTCAGCACAATACCTCTAAGTTTGAAAAGAGAAGGAGTCACGCAAAAGTTATAAGTGTGAGTTCAGTGGAAGGTAAGAGAATAATCAATGTGTGATGGCAGACTCCTCAACACATCATCACTGATTACTGAGAAATACTGAGGGTAAACAGAATGCATCACACACACACACACACACACACACACACACACACACACACACACACACACACACACACACACACACACACACACACACACACACAAGATCAAATAATGAGCTCTGAGCTCGTTCCGTACACTGCACAGATCAAACACACACACACACACACACACACACACACACACACACACACACACACACACACACACACACACACACACACACACACACACACTGGTAAAGTGGGTTTATTCAGGCACTCTAGAAAGAGTTTTACCTCTCTCTCTCTCTCTCTCTCTCTCTCTCTCTCTCTCTCTCTCTCTCTCTCTCTCTCTCTCTCTCTCTCTCTCTCTCTCTCTCTCTCTCTCTCTCTCTCTCTCTCTCTCTCTCTCTCTCTCTCTCTCTCTCTCTCTCTCTCTCAGACATAGCAAAGTGTGTACCAGAGCATATTGAATGAAGGATTGGTACAAGTGGGTTTCAGACAACAAAGGACATTTCCTCCTTATGTCAGTTATTTGATCAGTTACATTTCTCAAAGTACTGGACCGGTGAAAAGCAGCTACAGTGTAAAATAAGGTAAAGGTATAATCCACAGGTGTTCAGGCTTATAGAGGACAGGTATATTAAAATGCATGTCTTTAATGGTATGCCTGGAGGTTACTGACTAATGGAATAAAGGTCCCCTAGTTTGCATATCTAGACGATACAAAGTAAATAGGTGATTGAAATAAAGATAAAAACTGAGAAGGAAAAGTATGTCAAGAAAGAGAAGACTTGTTGTGTTCCAGGAATGTTCCAGTGGATATTAGTAGAACCAGCTCAAGTCGCAAGAAAAAGGTGACCTCTTAGCACCACCATTAGTAGTAGTAAGTAGTAGTAGTAAGCATATGTGACGGTGATCAAAACGTGAGCTAGCCATTTATTGTGTATCATTTCAGTGCTGTGAAGAAAATAACAAGTGACAATCGCAGTTATTTCCTACCACAATCCCAAAGACCGTACAAATTCAAGTGAGAGTCAACACAAGAGTCTCCCTTTGAGTCTTACCCATGTGGTGGTGGTGGTGGGGAGAGCAGGCTGGTCTTTCACTCTTAGGGCTCCAGATGTTGAGGCGAGACAGAAGCAGGTTAGGCATGGTTGGGGCACTCTGACCCATACGCATGAGTGTAATAAGGCGGGTTTAATACATAGGATTAAATTGAGTAGAAATTATGATGATGATGAATAGTGGTAAAGAGAAGAGGTAGTAATAATGGTGGTGGTGGTGGTGGTGGTGATGATTTGAAAAAAAGTAAAAAGAAAAAAGAGATGATGTATAACCAAATGATAAACGAAAATTGATGTACAACCATTACGAAGAAACAGAAGAAAAACTAAAACAAAAATAACAAAAAAAAACAGAACGAAAGAAACAACTATATAAGACGAGAGAGAGAGAGAGAGAGAGAGAGAGAGAGAGAGAGAGAGAGAGAGAAGACCTAATGCAGCTAATCATGTTCAGAGGAGGATGGATAATGAAGGAGAAACTTGGAGAAGGTACGTCCCCAGAGAGAGAGAGAGAGATGGATAGTAACCACAGGAATCTAGGGACGACGCACACCAGGGGACGAGAGAGGGATGAGCGGCAGGCAATCCGAAGAAGCTACTGCCGCTGCTACTGCCGCTGTCGTCTGGGAATGAGGCGAGGACTGGTGACACTGATTGGATGGCGAGATTACGTGTGTGTGTGTGTGTGTGTGTGTGTGTGTGTGTGTGTGTGTGTGTGTGTGTGTGTGTGTTCCTATTCCTTCCGGTCGTATATCATTTCCAGATCGAGTAGTATTAGTGATGTCTCTTTTTTATAATACTATCTTGTGTGTGTGTGTGTGTGTGTGTGTGTGTGTGTGTGTGTGTGTGTGTGTGTGTGATCTACGTTCTTGTTTATTCATTCTGTTATTGTTATTGTTTTTGGTATGACAGAAGCTGGCCAATGTCACACACAAAATAAAGTAAAAACTCGCTTGATTTGTACTCTTTCATTCGAGAAAATCATCATTATTTTTTTCACACATGTCAAAGGAAACTTTTATAATGAGACGTATTCACAAAAGAAAGAAAGAAATCGTTCACTTTACTACTACTCATCTTAAAAAAAAAAAGCATAAACTAATAAAAAAAAAATTAAATCAAACGAGAAAGTGAAAAATCACTTCTGGTACTAATTTTTATATATTCATGTATTCATTCACTTATTGGTATTTTCCCTACATGCCAATGGAAAGCAATCAGGGGAAAAAGAAGAAATCGTCAAATATGCCATTTAAAAAAAATCGAGTTGAATAGAACACGTTTTGTGCTGCTGCTGTTGTTATTATTGTTATTGTTGTTGTTGTTGTTGTTGTTGTTGTTGTTGTTGTTGTTACTACTGCTACTGTTGCTGCTCCAGTAATCTTGTGTAGCAAGAAAGCGAAAGTAGTAGTAATACTACCACCATCACCACTACTACTACTATTACTAGTAGTAGTAGTAGTAGTAGTAGCCTGAGGTGTTGGGGGATATGTTTTGCCCTCCGGCGACATATGCAGCGTTACATACGAGATGGGAAGTATCTATGATAGATGCAAACATAATTTCTTCACAGTTTTTCTGAGTAGACTGTCAAGAGCGTGCACGGCGCGTGATGGGAGCATCTGTCACCACTGATTCCACTGTTTGCGGTCTCGATCTCCTATTTCTTTCTCCTGGGTTTTCACGCTCCTGACATACCTTGTGAATCTCTCTCTCTCTCTCTCTCTCTCTCTCTCTCTCTCTCTCTCTCTCTCTCTATATATATATATATATATATATATATATATATATATATATATATATATATATATATATATATATATATATATATTTTTTTTTTTTTTACATTCTCTCTCTCACTCTCCAAGGGCAAACAAAGTGTTGGTCTCTCTCTCTCTCTCTCTGTTAAGAAGAAAGTCTCTAAAGGAGGGTCCAGTTAACATAAGAGGTGTCTTGACACTCCTCTTTTGAAATAGTATAAGTATATATATATACAGACACAGGTATATAGTTCCAGAGTTTACCATATATATGATATAGTATATATATATATATATATATATATATATATATATATATATATATATATATATATATATATATCTTTGTTTCTTCTTTCTTATTCTTTCATATGTATTTTTTCTCTCCTTCTTTTTTGCTTCTTTTTCTACCTAATATGATGTTTAAAGTAGGATCACAAAAGATATAATTCAGAAGACTCAAGGAGAAAAGAAATATTTGTAACATGAAACATTAACATACATTTAAAAATGCAATTTCTTAACAAGTTTATAATCGTGAAGCATGGCTTTCCAGATTTAAGAGAATCTACTAGTATGCAGTTAATTTATAGAAGATTTGGTTTTGTGGGTAGCGAACTCACAATAGGCGACAGTTATATGGATATAACATTCATCGGTCAAAACGCGTGTTGCAAGACAATGACATTGAAGTAATGGGCAGACGATCGACATGGTTTGAGCATGAGTGTTTGCGGTTTGCAGTTTTGTCGAAGGCTTTGTTGTCTGTGAAGAGATTGAAGCAAATCTGATCAACATTACAGTGAGTGTTGGGTAAACATTAGATATACATGCTAAAGTTCTTTAGATTTCAAGTCAATGTCGCAATAATATGATTTAAGAGTCACAAAATCACGAAAATGTAAGTGTTTGTAAATGCGCTAAAATAACACTTTCTCTAACTCCATGAATATAGGAGCATGTGCATCAATATTGTTAGCACTGCCTCCACACACTTTGCTACTCGCATGACAGACAGGAGGGAAAAAGATAACATGATGAGAAATGAACACCAATGTGATGTAACATGTAATAATCTTCAGAGAGAGTCAGTGGGAAGAGACAGCCCGTCCAATATCAGGAACGATGGTCTGAGGAACATAATTACACATCTCAAATGCTTTGTATCAATGATCATTATTATTATTATTATTATTATTATTATTATTATTATTATTATTGTTGTTGTTGTTGTTGTTGTTGTTGTTGTTGTTGTTGTTGTTATTATTATTATTATTATTATTATTATTATTATTATTATTATTATTATCATTATCATTATTATTATTAGTAGGAGAGAGTGAGGAGGAATACGTAGTGGTCATAGTGCCGGTGATATGTTTTGATTCATGTCATGGAAATATAAGAGTATCCATATTGGAGGTTATTTTGGGCTTTCAGAGTTCCCTTTATGATTGTATTGATAGTTTAGCAATACTACTACACCATTAACAGGAAAAGCTCCCGAAGGAACTCTGTTCATCACATATATGGCCTTTGTGTTCAATGCTGATGAGGAAACAAAACGTTTAAGAACAGAAGTCACAGTTTCCACAAGTTCTGTACTGGAGGGGAGGTTATTGATTAATGTCTATATTCTTTCTTATCTCATTTCATCCTCATATATTTCAAGGTTTCAGGAATCAGCTGTGTGACTTTCTAAATCAATAAAAATGCAGTGTTTAAGCCTGGCTCGTTTAGGGATGAGTCAATGGATAAATATCTTAGTTCACAGCACTGCCCTTGCTTGCCATCAGTTGGTGTTGATCTTGACCTTGGTAGGGAGAGTCACTGGAATGCAGCGAAGTGGAGAACTATTTTTATGACATGCTAGTATAGTTTGGGTCGATGTGGGGATCTTCTAAGAAAATTTTTGCTGAAATTTTGATAATAGCGTATGGAACAAGGAAAGCTGCAGAGAGGCAGTAAGCCGAAGCCT
Organism: Portunus trituberculatus; assembly: GCF_017591435.1. Lineage (NCBI taxonomy): Eukaryota > Metazoa > Arthropoda > Malacostraca > Decapoda > Portunidae > Portunus > Portunus trituberculatus. The sequence continues at coordinate 25,263,994 of NC_059297.1, forward strand.
TGTAGTCCCTGTATAAGACATATCTAACTACCTATAACACTCTATACCAATTATTATCATTATTATTATTATTATTGTCGTTTTTAAAATCCTTACTCAAGCTTCTTGCATAATTTTTTTTTCTAAAGCTCCTTATTGACTCATGTATTCATATATATCCCAGATTTCGATCACTCTATTTGAGATTTGTTTTTCCCCTTTTAATCTTACGTTATCAAGAGTAGAACTTCAGAATACTAATTATAAAGTATAGTCTTAAATTATAATATACGTCGTTTCGTGTTCAGCATTACTGACTTTGGAAATGTATGAAATATTTAAAGATAATCTAAACGTGTTACTTATCCTTCCTTTATTGTGAAAGTGTAACTCGTATGAGAAAAAAAATATATAAGATTTATAGGAAGGTGATTGATTAAACAATATTGTACAGTATTGAGTACGAGAAAGGAAGGTTTGCTGGGGATGGCTTGGAACAGACAGACATTCTACAGATGTCTGAGTGTGGAAAAAAAAATAAGAAAGGTTTTGTCATGGAGTGGAATCATAAAGACTAACGATGACAATGATCCTGTGTGTGTGTGTGTGTGTGTGTGTGTGTGTGTGTGTGTGTGTGTGTGTGTGTGTGTGTGTGTGTGTGTGTGTGTGTGTGTGTGTGTGTGTGTGTGTGTGTGTTATGGCTCTACTACCACTCACACCCACAGTCCGCCACTCGCTTGTCAGTCTAATTGCATTCCTATCGACCATTAAATACGTCTGCTCCTTGACATACGTATTCTAGCGTGAAGACCGTGTCAGTGTCTCGTCCCATCACACCAAGGCGTAACAGTTACTTCTTGTCAACTCATTCAGCGCTGCAGGCAATATCCAAATCTCCTTAGAATCCTCAATTGTTGGGCAGAATATGACAGGTAGAATGTGAAGTGCGGTGGATAAATAACTCTGGATTATTTAAGCCACCTTTATTATACCAAACTTTATGAAGTCCTCAAACCATATGCATGATATAATAAATATAATGCCATAGTACTTAGAGAGGTACTGCATTGTTTGTCGAAATCAGTAGAATATCAATATCAAATACTAGTGAATAATTTATGTTTCTATATTCAGAATACAATGAAACTAATGTCAAAAGTACTAAAAGGGTTGAAGCATTTTCACTGTGATTGATACAAATATCAATATCAGATAAAAAAGAAATGCTGTTATAGACCATTTTCAAACCTAGTGGATTAGTAACAAAAAAAGAAAGAAAAAAAAAGAAAAAGTTGACACGGTAAAAATCATGTCACCGTAACATGGAAGGAGTTTTTAAATACGAAACATGATTAGACATGTATGAAGGAGATATCTGGCAAAAGTACCAGCGCACACACCACAAACACAAGCAGATGTATGTTTGTACAGCCTCCGTCAGTAACAGAGAGTAGAACCCGCCGCACTTAATTCCACTGTGTTTATCGATTTTCCACAACATCAAGTCCCTGATCTGCTGGGAATCTGTCTGTCCCCTAACTTTTCATGTGAGGTTTTCAGCAGATAAGGTGATTGAAAATTGAGAATAAAAGCAAAACGCAGCGTAATGAAAACTAACCAGCAAAGCCACCTCAGTCGTGACCAGCTTCCACAATCAATTTTGACTACTGCTTTTCATTCGGGAGCGTACCAAACATTGAAATTGGTAAGCTAATTCCACAGTGTTTCCGTAAGTTGTCTAACCAAAACGCTTCCCATATTGATAAGCTCCCGAGTGAATAAAAGTATCTCGCTTTGAGACTGTGGAACTCGACCTTGATAAGTGAGTAGTGCATACAAATGAGCCTCTGGCATTGATTTTACCTTGTTGTTAGCACACTGAAGAATGCCAGCTTAGTACGCACAAACATGCACCGCCTCTGTCATGAACTGCTTATTGTCTCCTAGCCGAAAATCGTATGCGTTTCTTACTTTTTTTTACCTAACGTACTTTGGGATATGATAATTAATGTTGCAGGACTCGCTACAGTACTACCTCCCAACACGCCCTTCAGTGCTTGTGAAGGAGTAACTAAAAGAGACTTGGTTTTTTTTTTTTTTTTTAAGTTAGTTATTAGATGTCCAGAATGTTACTACTTTTTTATCATTTACCTCGAGGTTAAATTCTTACTTACTAAAAATCTCACAAAACTAAATTACAGACGAAATATACGCAAACCAGAAAACTTAATGTTAAAGGAAATGTCAATAAGGTTACCAGGCAACCAAATAAATCAACATACCAATTTTGTCTCATCATGCATTTCCTAACACGGAATGAGAGGACGATACTCGAGATTCACCGCCCTCCTGTGTGTTACCAGCAACAACAACTACAACAACCACTACTATTACTACTACTACTACTACTACTACTACTACTACTACTACTACTACTACTACTACTACTACTACTACTACTACTACTACTACTACTACTACTACTACTACTACTACTACTACAACTACTACTACCAATACTACTAATACTACTACTAATACAATCTGAGAAGAGAGAAAAACGAGACGTGCTTTCATACTTCAGTTTCACGAGGAAGGAATTTAAGTGGCTAACATTTTTACGCCCCGCTGCATGTGTGTGTGTGTGTGTGTGTGTGTGTGTGTGTGTGTGTGGGTGGGTTGGGGGAAAGGTGAATGACGTAAGGTCTCAACTCCACCATTACAAGCACTTTCACCCATTCCTCTCCCTCTGTGATTGTGTGAAGGGAGAGCAGACTGCGGTAATCACAAGGTGTGGGGAAAGAGAAAGAGAGAGAAGAGGGGAGAGAAGTGTCGGGCAAAGGGCAAGGAATGGCAGGGAGATGTTGTTAGGTGGGGGGTGATCAATAAGCATCGAAGGCACAGCACAGTATAGGACGAGAGCCTCACGAGTCACGAAGAGTCAGTCACCCGTCAGCCTTCGTGAGTGGGGTATGTGTGTGTGTGTGTGTGTGTGTGTTAACGCGTCTATCCGTCCGTTTCCTTGCCTACCAGCCGCCTTCCCTCGATCTGCTCGTCTCTGCATGGGAGACTGAAATATTAACAGGTTCTCTTCAATATTTTGTTTTTACATCTATTTTCTACTCGTTCTTCCTCCTTGTTCTCTTCCTTCTCTTCGTCCTCCTCCTCAACCACCACCTTGTCATCATGGTTTTTGCATATCATATTTGTCTCTTACTTCTCTTTTTTACTCCTCTCCTTCTCGTTTACTTTTTTTGTACGTCTGCATGTCGAGAACATAATATATATTCTCTCTCTCTCTCTCTCTCTCTCTCTCTCTCTCTCTCTCTCTCTCTCTCTCTCTCTCTCTCTCTCTCTCTCTCTCTCTCTCTCTCTCTCTCTCTCTCTCTCTCTCTCTCTCTCAAGAAATAAAGAATATCCTCTGACAAGATATATTTCCTGTCTACATCATCCTTCTTTATGTCTCTTCCTCCTCTTCCTCCTCCTCCTCCTCCTCCTCCTTCTTCTCCTTCTCCTTCTCCTTCTCCTTCTCCTTCTCCTTCTCCTTCTCCTTCTCCTTCTCCTCCTCCTCCTCCTCCTCCTCCTCCTCCTCCTCCTCCTGCCCCTTTATCTTCTGCTCGAAAAGTTATGTCTCCGTGTCCACCAGATAACGGTGCAGAGTGAAGGTGGATGCATTAAGATATTTCCGCCAGAGTGAGAGTTATTTGAGGCAGTGTAATGTGTGTAGCACGTGTCCCACTAGTGACGGAGAGAGTGCCAGTCTGCCAGTTAGTCAGTCATGGAGTCAGTCAGTCAGTCAGTCAGTAATTGAAACCATAGAGGCTGCAGGTGACAATGATGACAAGACGGAAGACGTGCAGTTAACTTAGTGATAACTCAACAAGAATTTTGCACCATCGGTAGGGAAAAAACACTATTGAAAACCTCAAGCTAAACTAATTATCCCTGTGGCTTTTGAAAATAGTCTTGTCTTACTAGGTTCATGATTCTAGTGATAGTTAAACAAAAGTTCTGTGCCATGAATGAAATTAAATACACGTAGGATTCTGACTAATCATGTGTGATCTTTTAGTCTTAGTGATGTATACCAAAACATTTTATTGCAAATTTTTTGATCAAAGAGAGCTCTACATCACTAATGGAAAAGAAGACATGAACGTCTAACTGATCACCTGTGTAACCCTTTAGAAATAGTTTTAATGGTATATACGCACATACATTATTGCATTGGTTACAATAAACCTTTCAATCTTACACAGCTTAGATCAAGTAAGATTGAGCACCTCAGCTATTGTTGAAGTATAGGTAAAGGTAAATATCAGTTAGCATAAGATAGATCAGGTTAGATTGCGTGACCTTGACCTAACCCAACTCTATCGGAACTCGTGCCCTCCCTCTCCACCCATCAAGGAAAGATAGTGGCTGTTAGTTAGTTACTTTGTATTACATTAGATTAAATTAGATTACGTCAGACAGGTTAAGCTAAATTACGTCATCAAAAACACGTAATGTGGCTCTTCATTGCTTTATATTAGAGAAAATCTAGATTATGTTACGTCGCAAAGATGGAACCAAATTCAATAACCTTATTGTAAATCAACTCCCATCATAACCCATATCAAAAAAGGAAAAAATAGGAAGGTTGACTGATCTTCATGCAATATCAAAGCTCTTCCGCTCTCCCGCCGCGCCTTCACCCACGCACACCGCCACGTCCGCCCGTCGCCTGCCGCCCGCCGCCCGCTGTCTGACTGATGAGTTTGGAAGACTTGGATGGATAATCTCCTCAGCGTTCAAAGATACTTAAGTTACTTTACAAACTTTCCCCTGCGCATTTAAGAATATCCTCTCTCTCTCTCTCTCTCTCTCTCTCTCTCTCTCTCTCTCTCTCTCTCTGGTTCCGTATCACGTTAACAGCGCGGCCTTCAGTAGTTCGTTGTTCTTGTTTGATATAGTAAGTTGTTCCTGTGGGTCGTTTGGTAGTGTGGCAGCAAAGGTTGGTCAAGCGTTACTCTAAGGAATTTATCCAATCCCATTTTGAAGGATGAGAGTGTTCCCGTGTGGTTTCGTAGGTGTTGGATCAGACAATTATAAGTATGACCTTGAATTGTGAACAGTTAATGCAATCTTTTAGGGTTTGCAGGCTGCTTCTTTTCCTCACTAAGCGTGGAATGGTGGTTAAATATCTTCTTCTGGCGTTGTGTGTTCTAATGTCCCTTCTATTTTCAAGATTCGGTACCATTTCATTGATAGTTTTACATTTGTAGATATGTCAGCATTTGTCTGTAGTCCAGATTTAGTAGTCCATGGATTGCTGCCTTGTATGTTCATTGCACTCCTTCTAGTTTACTTGCATAGCTGATGTTTATAAGATTCTACAACTAGCAGCAGTATTCCACTTTTGACAATATCAGTGCCTTAAATAACATGATTAACGCTTGGGTTTCTCTTGTTTGGAAGGTCCTAAAAATTCACCCCATTTTCTTTCTGGTCCTAGCGTCAGTGTTGTCAATGTGCTGCTCAAAGTTTGCGTCGTCACTCGTGGTCACTCCCAAAGCCAGCAGCGGCAGGGTTATTCTGGTCTGCGATGCCTTCCTCTGGTATCATTTAGTTATTCGTTGTCGGTATCTCAGACACACACACACACACACACACACACACACACACACACACACATATATATCTATCTTCCTGTCACCTGGTCTACCATCAATATCCGGACGATGTGTTTCCAAATTCACCGCCCTTTTTTCTTTTTCTTTGTGTGTGTGTGTGTGTGTGTGTGTGTGTGTGTGTGTGTGTGTGTGTGTGTGTGTGTGTGTGTGTGTGTGTCTTTTTTTCTGATTCCGACTATTTTTTTTTTTTTTACCAGTATTTTCTCTTCCGACTAGTCAGCCTTCCCTTGCCCCAATTCACTTCCTCATCAAATCTTTATGAAATATATACCTCTCTCTCTCTCTCTCTCTCTCTCTCTCTCTCTCTCTCTCTCTCTCTCTCTCTCTCTCTCTCTCTCTCTCTCTCTCTCTAAATCTCTCTCTCTCTCTCTCTCTCCCCTATTCCATTCCATTCGTCTCTCTAAGCTTTGTTTCTCTTTTTTCTCTTTTTTTTCTATCTATCATATTCAAGATGGTTTCAGTTTTATAGTTCCTTGATCATCTGTTTTCCCTTTTGTTTCACTCTTTTCCTAAGCAACGTACAGGTGTGAGATTTTAAAAAGATTCCTCTAAGGATTTTTTACCTGTACCATATCTCCTTCATTTCTTATCTTATTTTTTTTCCTGTCTTGTTATTGTTGTCGTTGTCATTGTTGTGATTGTTGTTCTCTCTCTCTCTCTCTCTCTCTCTCTCTCTCTCTCTCTCTCTCTCTCTCTCTCTCTCTCTCTCTCTCTCTCTCTCTCTATAAATCTACTGAATCGACATGTAGTAGCAGACAAGGGAGTGTTTTACCTTGACAGTTTCTCTCTCTCTCTCTCTCTCTCTCTCTCTCTCTCTCTCTCTCTCTCTCTCTCTCTCTCTCTCTCTCTACAGATGGCTCCCTTCATCTCCCGTATGGTTTTGCCTCGCCATCCACTTCCCTCGTAATCTCACGTATCCTTCTCTCCCCGTCCGTCCATTCATCTTAAGTCTTATCATCTAAACGTGTTCATATTTCAGTAATAATAACAATAGTGGGTGGTGGTGGTGGTGGTGGTGGTGGTGGTTGATGTTGTAATAGTCTTTTTTTGTTGTTGTTAATAGTAGTAGTAGTAGTCGTAGTAGTAGTAGTTGTTGTTGTTGTTGTTGTTGTTGTTGTTGTTGTTGTTGTTGTTTTTGTTGTTTTTTTATTGTGTACTTATTTCAGGAACCGAATAGCAAAAGTTTCCTGTTTCTTCTCCTTCATATTGTTATTATTTTTTTTCTTCTTCTTTTTCTTTTTCTTTTCTTAGTCTTCTTCTTCTTCTTCTTCTTCTTCTTCTTCTTCTTCTTCTTCTTCTTCTTCTTCTTCTTCTTCTTCTTCTTCTTCTTCTTCTTCTTCTTCTTCTTCTTCTTCCTCCTCCTCCTCCTTCTTCTTCTTTAACTTCTACTGGAATATCGCACGAAATATGAAGAAAATTACAGAATATATAAAAGGAAAGACAAATGTTTACAATAATGCATCAAGCCAACCCCCCCCACCCCGTCTCTCTCTCTCTCTCTCTCTCTCTCTCTCTCTCTCTCTCTCTCTCTCTCTCTCTCTCTCTCTCTCTCTCTCTCTCTCTCTCTCAGTGTATGTTCACGTTATAATTTATGATATTGTAAACATCATTGGCTATTTAACGAGAGAAAGAGAGAGAGAGAGAGAGAGAGAGAGAGAGAGAGAGAGAGAGAATGTCATATTAAGCGAAAACACTCCCATTTGCTGTGTTATGCTTGACAAACTTTTATCATCTCCCGTTTTCTGAGAGATTATCATTTTCTACAAGTATTCTTCCCATGTTTTCTGTGTCAGCTTATCATCTCCCCTCTCTTCTAATGCCTTCCTTTCATACTCCGCACGCGTCGCCTTCCTTGCACTGCTGACTACAAACTTTTTCATCAGCTTCTTCCGCGGCGTGACATTTGGAACACTTGCATCTTTAACACACAGAGTAGGTCACTGTCCAGATGCGTCGCGTTGTGTTAGCCTTGAGTGTATATAGCCTTCCTTCCTTCCTTCCTTCCTTCCTTCCTTCTTGTTTTTTCTTTCTTGCTTCCTTCCTTCCTGTCTTTCTTTCTTTCTTTCTTTCTTTCTTACTTCCTTTCTTTCTTTTTTTTTCTTTCTTTTCTTCTTTCTTCTTTCTTCATATTTTCTTTTATGTGGAGTGCGTTTCTCATCGGGTGGTGATGAGTTTCGTTTATGTGGTGTTCATTAGTTTCTGATGTTCTATGTTCTTTTCAGCATTTTGTAATTTCGCTGTTCTGGGTTCAGTAGGAGGAGGTTGTTTCGTGACACTGCATCGCTAGATATAAATGTTTAGTATTTGGTGATGTTTAAGAGGTTAAAGAACAAACTGGTTTTAAGATGTGCTTTGGTAACGCTAACAGTTGCTCTTCCTATCAGACAAGTTTCCTCCGGGTGATCCGTTTTAAGTAGTCGCCGTGGTGCAGTGGAAACATGCGTGCTTTGGGGTCCGAGGTGTCTCCAAGCGCATGGGTTTGAATCCTGTCAACGGTCCGAGTGTAGGTTGGGCTTCCTCACTCGGGGCAAGGGTTTTTTAGCGGGTGGGCTTTGAGATAGGAGGTACCCCAAAAAGTATCCCCTTTAGCCCATAAATTCCCGTAAAAAGTCCACATGGTATAAATAGAAAAAAAAAATTTAAATATCATGTAGGCGTGTTAAGGGAGCGACAAACAAATGACTGTCTTTAATTGCATTGATTTTTGTTATCTACGTACACACTGTTCATGTTGTTAATTTTACGGTGATGTCTACTTCCCAAAAGTGGCACAGGTAAACCTAATAGCGCACACACACACACACACACACACACACACACACACACACACACACACACACACACACACACACACACACACACACACACACACACACACACAGGTATGGAAAAAGTGCTGCTATTGTGCCTCACTGTGACCGCTACTAGCTTAACATGAGTCTCTGTGCAGGTCACCGCGCGGGGATGTGATGGGAGGCGGGCGGTCCAGCAGCAGCGAAGGGGGCGAGGAGCGACGCAAGCCTCACTCACTCCCGCCCCTTGCTCAGAAGCCCCGTAGCCCCGTCATTGCGGTAAGTGTCCCTTCATAGCAAACACACACACACACACACATCTGAATCTGTCTTACACATTCATCGCTCTCCATGGCCTTCCAGGGCGAGGTTCATTCAGGCACGCGTTCTCAACGCTTTGCTTTCACAAACAGCTTCTCAAGCGGAACAACTTGCAGCACCATCCTTGCTTTCACCGCGAGCTTTGTCTCTTGCAGCAACCTCCTAAGTAGTATGGCAGGACCTTGTCAACTATCCACCTCACAGGAGATGGTGGTGATGGATGATTCAGGTAAAAGTTGTTTGAAACAGAATCACTCTACTGAGGCTGACAAGGTGCTTTCTTTTAGATATATCACAGCAAAAAAAAACTTTAATATCAAGCCCATACATAAAAAAATTCCCTCGTCATCATTCAAATCAATCAGCTTTTAACAGAAATACAAAGTTGATTTTTCACACTGGAATACACACACCAGCCACTGGATGAGGAACCTCTTCGTGCGTGTTAGCACATTCACGTGTGGTCAGGAGGCAAAATCACTGCATCAGAGTCTGAAATACTAATCATAGATGGAAGTAGCCTACACTACATGTAATAATGCCTGCGTCCCTGCATCACCAAAAGGTGATTACAGAATGTATCAAGAACAGGCGTCTTTGATTTGCTTAGTCACCGGACAGTGTCCCGCCTAAAGATAGTTGTTTCTGGTATTCTGCCTACCTCTATCTTTCACTCTGTTGTTACTGTTTTTTTTTTTTTTTTTTTTTTTTGCGTTAAGGCTTATAGCGCCTGTAGGCATACTTGAAAAGTATATGTGGGAAGCGCTGTTCAGCTTCCGTCCATTAGTGGCACAGGCAATTTTATTTATAGTGGTACCCATATTAGGGCTCATATCACCGCCCAAGCGCATCTTTGGTGTAAGCACCTAGAGCCTGGGTATCATGGTGCCATGTAGGTAACTTTAAACCACTCGACAAATGGCATAGCTTCAAAGCGGTATGTGGTGGGATTCCAACCTACGCGTGGAAGTCTGCCCGATCCCACTGTAACGGTGTCACATAGGAATGGACATCGTTCTTGTCATTAATTGTCTAATTATTATTATATATATATATATATATATATATATATATATATATATATATATATATATATATATATATATATATATATATATATATATATATATATATATATATAAAAGTATGGGTAATGAGTGTGGCACCTCAGAACAAAGACGGGTGCGTGGGACTGACAGAATCACGCCACCCTACAGCACTCTCACCACCTTATCCAAATTAATCGGGTACCAAAGGGTTCAGTTTGAGGGCCATTGTTATTTCTAATATATACTAATGACTTGGTTAGTGGAATTAGTAAATCTGCAGGTCACACGAAGATAGATTTAGATTTAATTAGGTCAGAATCGGATGCCATCGCCTTGCAGGCAGATTCAGACAGGATGAATTAATGGACAGACAAATAGCAGATGCAGTTCAACACTAACAAGTGCAGGTTACTTGGTGTAAGGTAGAGGCAATCCACACAATAGGTACACGATAAATAACGAGGCACTGGGAGGTTCAAAATATGAAAAAGGTTTGGGAGTCATAGTTAGCTCCGATGTTAGTCAAAGAAAGCAATGCATAGAGGCTAGAAATAAGGCAAACAGGGATTAATTTTTAGGAGTGTTAAAAGCAGAAGTCCCAAAGTAATGCTAAAATTATACTTGGCGCTGGTCAGACTACATCTTGACTATGCGGTACAATTCTGGTCCCCACATTTTAGGAAGGATATAGGTCTATGGAAGTCAGTACAAAGGATGTCTAAAATGATACAGGGGACAGGCACATCCCCTATGAAGTGAGATTGAAGAAACTCAATTTGCGTTTCTTAAAGAGACTTAGATTAAGAGATCTGATTTAAGTGGTATAGGGGTTATAACAAAGGGGACATGAGCGACGTTCGTAGGATCAGTAGCGGGGACAGAACCAGAAATAATGGAATTAAGCTTGAGAAATCCAGGTTTAGGAGAGAAATGGGAGGAAACTGGTTTTCAAACAGTGGTTGATGAGTGGAACGGACTCAGTGGTCATGTTGTTATTGGTGAGTCAATAGTGAACTTTAAAAGAAGGTTAGATAAATTTATGGATGGGGATGATAGGTGGAATAAGATAGCTTTTCTCATACAGGGACCGCCATGTGTAGGCCTGACAGCCTCTTGCAGATTCCCTCTTTTCTTATAAAGCTACTTTTGTAAGTGGATGCAACGCTAAATGGTGTTTGCAACTTGAGCTTTCAGTAGCTCTGTTATGATTTTGTTATACATTTCTAGCGCCCTTTATGTATGCTAATCTTCCCTCTCAAATTACACCTTTCACGGTAGTTTGGTTTTAACAGCTGGTGGTACAGCACTCCTCACACTGCTGCAATACGGAACAAAGAGAAAGTATTCTCCAGGTCAGGATATCCCTCGACGCCTGACGTGAGCTGGCCACTTACTGGTCGACCAGCCCTCGCATGACAAGTCGAATGTCATTAATACTGAAACAACCCAATGTTTCTTCAATGACTCATGACGCACTACTCTCTTCTCTTTCCTTCACGAGGCTTGGGGCCCTGTATGCATATCTTAGAGACACTCTGTCTGGACCATGTCCCTCTCTGCCCTGCAGTGCTTCACAATAAACAAACCCACTTCTTTATCTTGAGTGCTTCGAAATTCACTCTGATGCAGATTTAAGTTTGTTACTTGAAGTTATTCTGCAGTTTTACAAATTTCTCTAAAGGTCAATGGAAATATAGGAATATTTGCCATACTTCTAAAAACAGTTAACATTAGAATATTAATTTTGTTTTCGTGTAGCTGGAGAGGAGCACTGTCGCACTGCTTGCTTAGCCAACCATCCAGGATGCCAGTGTCTTCATGGTGCAGGTGGCGGCGCGGTAGCATTATTGGAATCCAGTCATTCAACGTATCAAATACGTCAAATAGATTCTTTTTCATTCACACCATCAAAACAATCACCCTTGTTAATATTGTGCTGGCTTCCCTACGGTATGAACGCAGCTCTTTCAAAATATCAGTAATGCTTAATTTTTATAGACTGAACATCCATTGAAAGGAGAGGAAGCAAGTACGAGTGCCACACGAGAAAGAGAAAACAATTTGAAGTGCATGTACATAATCACTGATATGAGAACAAACACCAAGGACTGGCGAATCATTGCAATCAAGGAAATTGCTTGCATTATATTTGATTCTCTCTCTCTCTCTCTCTCTCTCTCTCTCTCTCTCTCTCTCTCTCTCTCTCTCTCTCTCTCTCTCTCTCTCTCTCTCTCTCTCTCTCTCTCTCTCTCTCTCTCTCTCTCTCTCTCTCTCTCTCTCTCTCTCTCTCTCTCTCTCTCTCTCTCTGAAGTAAAGTTATAAATCAGGTATTTTTTGTGTGTATTTATGGCCTCAGTCATCACATGAGTCTCATCTTCATAACACATTATCTATCCTTCACGTACTTTTTTTTACTACCCTACATATGGTTGAGTATGAGATTAATACTGTGCGAAGAAGAAAAACACTTGAGGTGATGGAATAACCGTGAAGGCGAAGGTAATTCAGGTGTGTACCGGAAAGCCAAGACACATCACACACCACGTGATTTCTCCATTCAATCCAACATAATTGCCCAAAAACAGTGGGTCTTCTCGTTTTCTTGAGTCAACTTATTGGATGCAGCCAGATATATTCCTATAATTCACCACGATAGTCGCTCTGGTGTCCTTATTTACCGCTGCTGCAGGAGGGTGTAACTTCCACTATCGCCCTTATATGTAACCATACTCTTCGTGACAGGCATAACGAATTCATCAGTGATATATCATTGTAAATAATGTTTGAAGAAGGAAACAGTAATGTGATAACTTTCCTTCACTGAGTTTCCACAGAATATACGAACTAATTTGTTGGTATTAAATAATTTATTTCATGTGTCTATTTATTATTTATCTTATTTACTTTTTTCTTCATCCTGACAAACACTCCCGACATTTCCACTCCTCTCCACCATTTGACACCTTGACAGTGAAGGAGGAACGCGTGGGTATAACAAAACGTTACCAGCACCTCAAGGTCAGGCAGTCTATGATAGCTATTGACTGACTTGTGAAACTGTTGAGAATTTCATCCAAGACTTTCATATCCTCTCTTTTGCAGAATTTTTGTATCTTTTTTGCACTTTTGAGACTTACCTCTTCAGGTAGATGACACCTCAACCGTGACGCTTCCAGTCCAGTCTTTATAAGCTGCATATTTTGTCTCGTGTTGAAAGTATTTTAATAATTTATCTTCGACGTAGCATTTGTTTACACCAGTCATACTCGGTTCCATGTGCTATTGATTTCCACACACACGAGCGCGCTGGTGCCAGTGTATGTGTATACATTACTCTAATTGAAATTGACCTTATATTAGTATTTCGCGATAAAAATAATTCCAAAGCAAGCTATCTATCTTCCCGCCACAGGCTATAGCTCAACCTCACTGGCATTCCTACTACTCCGGGGAAATGCTTGCTTTAATCTAGTCTCGTAATCTTACTAAAGGAAATCATTGAATTCCATCCACACCCATGTGTGCGTCATAGAGACAGAATTGCTCTCACAGAGCCACCTCCACTCTTTACCCCTAACGAGTGTACCTGTATCGCCTTATCTTTCTCAGACACGAGATATTGCTGGAAGTATTTATGTATCTTCCTTATCAGAGAATGACAGCGACACCATCAATTTCCAGGAGTGTGAGTCACTGCTGTCACTATCAACATAACAAGGCTATTGATTTCTGTGCAGAGTCGTATGACATCATATCTGCAAATCAGTTAAGTCACTCAATCAACCATCTTCATAATCGTGATTTTTTTTGTTTTTCTGAAGCAATGAGACACTAATATGGAACAAGTACGTAGGAGGCAAACAGACGTACAGACTGTAAGGCGCATCGAACCTTGTCCTATAAAATGCTAATCAAAAACATATATCATGGATGCCGTTGCTTGGGTAGAGCTTTTCGGCATGTAATTTTGTAACCCACTTCACTGACCACGCGACAGCTTAAGAGAATAAAACTTGCAACGTTCCAAGACATCCTTATCCTTGCAGATTGCCAGCTTCATCAGTACGACGCAATGAGTTACCACTAATCATCATTCAGTCTCCCTCCTCCCGTACCTATCATGTAAAATAGACGTGAATCTCCTTGTCCCTAATGCAGTGTAAGATAAAAGGAGATAGGTAAAGGTGACGTTCAGCATGGTTCATGTGCACGACTCATGTCTACATTGATTTTTTTTTTTCTCTGTTGAATCCCTCGCTTCCTTTACTTTCCTTATCCAACGACAAAGTATAAAATCAGTTGAAGAAACCCCTTTATTAGTCCAGAAAATGAAAGTATCACTGACTGTAAAACGTTCTCCATCAATCCCCAAACACACACACACACACACACACACACACACACACACACACACACACACACACACACACACACACACACACACGATAAAAAGTCTGCAAGCCTTTCTCTCTTGCCAGGAAAGCAAGATCATACTTTTTTTTCAGAATTAATTCCTCTTACATTTAGTGCTAGGTAATTATAATTATTATTATTATTATTATTATTATTATTATTATTATTATTATTATTATTATTATTATTATTATTATTATTATTGTTATTATTATTATTATTATTATTATTATTATTATTATTATTATTATTATTATTATTATGGGTCTTTTATGTTTGGAGGTCGCCACTAATTTCTAACCAAATTTCATCATTAGTACAGTTTTTGGTGCTGAATACGAATATGACATTCATTTTCTCGAGAAATGAAAGATAGGCGTAGTAGCGGCGAGTATAGATGATTATTATTTATTATTATTGTTATTATCAACATCATCATCATCATCATCATCGTCATCATTGTCATCAGCAGCAGCAGGATCAGCAGTCTCTTTTTCCCTGCCTCATGTAAGCTTTCATTCTTCAGGTGAGTCCGCTGGAAAATGACTTAACGTCGCGCTTCATTGGATCGCCGCCGCCTTCAGGACTTCGACGAGACGAGAGCGGCGGTGGCCTCAGCGTGAGCAGCATTGGGGAGGAGGAGAGCAGTGGCGAAGAGGAGCGCACTGTGTACAGCCCGTCCGAACTTGAGCTATCCCATCCTAAGATCACCCTCAATACCGCTCCCCGCCGAGTGTCTCCTCCCCCGCCACACGCCATCGTGGCCGCTGAGGGCATCATTGCGCCCACCACCGCGTCCTCCATCACCCTCCGCTGCTTGGCATCAGCCGCCACAGAGACGCTCGCCCTACGCCAGGCCTTAACGCCGCCACCGAAGCTTGTCAGCTATCGGTCCCAAGGCGGAGCTGACGCCGTCCAGGTGAGCCACAGCATGTCTGCCCGCCGCCTATCCCAGGGACAAGGCGGCACCACTCACTCACTCACTCACTCACCCAGGTACTCACTCAGGACGAGTATCCTCACTACTACTACCACCACACATAAATTTTCAGACAGAAGCCTCGGTGCCATTGCACAGCCAGCCAGCTCAATACTGCTTAGCATTCATCCCCGCCCAGCACACACCATTCTTGCATCACTCATACTACAGAAATACTCAGAAAACACTCACAGATTATATACGTATACTCGTCATCAAGCAGTGCCTCTTAACTCCCCGCATTCCCTTGTTTCGTTTCTTCTACAGGAATGGGTGCCAGACGAGGACGGCGTGGGGTTGGCATCACCTCCTCGTAAATGCTCGTCACCTTCTATAAGGGATCTACCCTCACCCCTCTTCGGCCGCAGCGCTTTGGATCGCCCACCCCCGACACTCGCGTCTGCACGCAGAAGTAGATCAACTGTCAAACTAACGCCCATCAACAAATCGTCTTAATCAGTCGTTATTTTTAATCCCAACATTGATGTGGACGTGGCCTTCCATATACCTCAAGTTTAATAATGATGTGGTTGTGATTGCCTATACCAAATGTGTTGGTTTTGCTAGGATGAATTGAAATGTGTCAGATAGAATTAGGCTGTACCTAGTAAACCGTGCGAAAGAAGGTTTTGTTGCAAAATGTAACATCAATGATATTGGTTCTCAGAGGTTATTTGAGTACTTTTAGAAAGAAAAGATGCACATAGACAATGTGACGTGATGAGATGCTAATGTGTGTCACGGGATACGTTGCTTATAATGTGATACATGTCAATAGTAAAATGAAGTCTTTTTTGTGTGTGTGTGTGTTAAGTTTCAACTTTGAGTTGGCCGCAATGTACGTAAGTCATTAAGTATCTCGTCGATAAATATCAGAAGAAAATTCTGGTTTTATACAACTTCGTCAGAATATCATACAAAGCTAAATGTTTATCAAATGACATTAACCGTTTGCTCTCTTTATAGTTACAATCACTGACCGTGACATTTTTTTACGTGACAATTTCAGTGTGTGTGTCTGGTGTACGTATACCTTAGAAAGCAGGATTTTTTTTATATGTTGATAGACCAATGATACATGGAAGTAATTAAGTGAGTCACAATGCTTTGAGAACTTTCCCTTTCATCTTTCCTCTAAGGGGCGCTTCCCAGAAAACATTTCCCTCCAACATGTGGACGCGGTCATACTGTTGCGTAACCTTGATAGAACTTAATGAAGTTTATCCACGAAATTAAGCAAATTTGTGAAGTGCTACACTGAGTTCCCTTAAATGTAGTGAGGGAATTTGAAAGACGAGGCCATCATTTCCCGGCCACCGGCGTCCAGGCCTTGTCTTCAGGGACCAATCAAAGGTTCAGTGACTGTGAAGGCTCTGAGAGCAATTTGTGTAGAACTATACTCTAAATGTGGTAGTAGTAGTAGTAGTAGTGAAAGATAGATAACAAACTTAGTGTAGCTACTATCGTGAGTAGTGATAGTTAGGATGATAGTGGAGATAAATGTATTTCCTATTTTCTGAGAGAGAGAGAGAGAGAGAGAGAGAGAGAGAGAGAGAGAGAGAGAGAGAGCCCATATAATCACGAACATAGGTATTATCATGTACATTTATATACATTACATGTCTTCGTAAGTATGTATGCATGTATGCATCGTGTACTCACAGCCTTCACTGTAATTACCGGGGCTGAATGATACAGATATCCAGACACACGTGGCGCAAAGGGACAGCAATTTGGCTGGCTCTTCCAGTTGTATTGAATGGAGACAATTCATACACTCAATACTCGTGGTTGTTGCTCGTCCAAAGCATGCAGATTTGTTATTCCGGACTAAGTTATTGCCATTGAAAACTCTGCTCCAATATAAGAAGTTCGAGCACAATTATTGCCCAGACGGTGTTGCATATTGTAAAACAATAAATATATGTACAGTTATAGTAAATTAACATATTAATCATCTACAGTATATTTTTATCTAAGACTCATATGAACTCTACGATGGTAAAACTTGACCCGAACAAATCACTTCATCATATTTCACCCACCCATTTAGAAAATAATTAATACCTGTAATGTTTTTACTATCCGTTCATGAGGAACATTTCTCAACACACCCTGTGAGCCACTTGTGTAGCACAGTGACCCTCGCCTCCTCCGCAGGTGAGGGTCTCCCTCGCATGGTTAAATAACTTGTTTAACAGATTGAGATTTGCTCGATGTACATTCAATTCCTGCAGTTGATGTGAAGAATTAAAAAGATTCTCCTCGCTGGTTAACAGTGTAGTATAGAAATGTAAATAATAATGGAAAATATTACCAGGAAAAATTCATCATTCGTGTGTGAAAATAAAATATAAATGGCCAGGTGACAACTGTTGTGAGCAGTGCATAGAACAACGATAAGTACTATAAATGGTACTTACTCAAGATGTAGGTGCAGAACCAGTACAATACTTGGTGCTTTTTTGTTGTGGTGTATAGTGATATATTATTATCCAATCGGATATGCCTTTATACGAAACCGAGGAATAGTTAGCCCATCAGATTGTTTTGACTTATGCTTCGTTCAAAGTTGATCTCGAGACCCCACGGCAGATTAGTGAGCTTCGTTTTCCCTTATGAATTCGAACAAGAACGATTCTTCAGTGTATCTGCTATTGAGCTAGGATATTTGTGCGTGCGTTTCCTTCAACCATTCACCACTAGGTAAGTGTATTAAGGGCTCATATGTTGTCAGTTAACCTCTTAAGTACCATGACACGTTTTCATATCAATTCTGCTTACTGTTTGGTGATTTTATACAGCTTCAGAAACTCATGTGGGCATTGAAATAGTGAAGACTGGACATTAATCTTTTGACCTCTATAGAACCTTCCTAATGTAAATTGAATTATTTAATCATACCCAAAACTCATGGTAAAAATGTGTCCCAGTACTGAAAGGGTTAAATTTGGATAGATTTTTTTTTCTTCTAAAGGCAATAGGGACAGTCAAGCACTAAGAGCTAGAGGCAAAGATATTGCAATGGAGTGGTCACCAGAGATCTTAACATTGCTGTTGATGAGAGGTTATGACTGGTGACTACTGTAATGGTATAAAATTTCACTACCCAGCCATAGTATGTACTCTACTTGGTCAGAACTGAATCGCATCGCCTTATTCAGCAGCAGATGTGCAACATTTCACAGATGAGTGCACTTCCTCAGCTAACTGTACCCTTAACATTAAGGGAAATGAACATGTCATCTGAAGATAACTAATTGAAAAATGGATTATACTAGTATGTGTGGTTATTTCTACCAGTTACAGTTTTAAATTACAGGTTAAATGAAAACTGACATTAACAATGACTGCTAAGGGAAGGATTTGTGCCATTAGCAATTGTGAGCTGAGTATAGGCACAGATTAGTAAGACAATAGGAGGAACCCTATCAGGTCCATTTAAACCTATCAAGGGTTAAGGCCAAAGAGGACATGGAAAACCTTATTTTGAAGGATCTTAGTAGGTAGTTTGTAGTAGGCAGAAGGTGAAGGAGAGGGAAGAACAAGTCCTGAATCATACAATAATTTTTAGCAAAATTTTAAGCAAAACTTTTAGCTATAGAAACAAATGAGATGGCAGTGATGCCATCAGGAAAGAAGCAAAAGTATTAGAGGTGTTGAAAGATTTTGACTTTTTATAATTAAATAAGTTTTTGACCTGTTAAAATGCAGACTTGGCATGATTCTGACCAGAAATATAAAAGCATATGAGATTCAGGTGATGGAAGACTCAAGTAATATCTTTTGTGGGCTATCTCTCTTATCATGTATAGCACAAGAACAGGCTATGTTAAACCAAGATTTAGAAGGTTTAGATCAAGAGAAACAGTGAGGAATATACTTTTCTATGTCAGACAACTATCACCTTTGTTATACACTCAGAACACAAGAGATGGGTCTCTGGCATGGATTGCAGTAGTCATTTCAAGTAAAATCAACAGGGATCCATTCACAAGCATCATTGCCGTATGAGTTCTGTGCCCACTTAGTCCTTTAGTATCAGTAAAAAAAATATCATTAGCTACATTGAATCTGGCTGACATGCTCACATATCCAGTACAGTTCTGTGCTTTGACTGTGTGTTCTATCTACGTTCCATGAAAATAAATATCATCACTGATTTCCTTCAGTGTTTTACAGACATGAGACGAGTGTTGTGAGCTTGTCCACAAGAATATATGAGTGAAATGGGTTTTTAATCAATACTCCATCATCAATGAACTCGATGTATAGAGTAGCAAACTTTTCACTTTCTCTTTTCTTACATGCTTCACGTATACACTTTCTTTACTTTATATGTTCAGCATCATCCTCTTTATCAAGAATATATAATCATCACTAGTTCAGTATTCAAAAATTTTCCCATCTTGAAAATGGATGATTCTGTAAGGATGTGTGAACAGATGTCATTGAAGTCTCAGATGTTGCCAACACTCTACTGACACAGAACTGATATGACCCTGATATGTGTGTGAGTCTTAATACCTCCTCAGATCCTCCCAGTACAGTATAAGTTTGAAAAATAAGAAATCACATTCTAAGTATGCTGTTTTCTCTTTAGCTACTTTATTGACAATCCTGTAACATAGACATGTCTTGTGCAAAAAATTTTAAAAAGTCATTAAGACATTTGCCAACAGGAACAGAAAGGATGCATCAAAATCAGATGTTTTTGGCCAAAACAACATTCTGGGTATGAGAGTTCTGAAGTCCAACACTGAAGAGCTTTTTCCTTGTAATCCTTACGCTCTCACTTGAGTAATATTGTATTTACTCTGCTTCATCCTTTCCTACTCTCATTTTTTTCATCTTTGTTATACATGTATTACAGAATCTTATTATACTTTTCTAGTTTTAGTCATGGCTTTAACTTCTTAACCTATAGTGTTCCTGTCCTTTCATTAACTAATAATCTACATACTTCCCAGTCTCCTAAATCCCATTGAACTGCCTCTGATCTCTCTTTTCTTCTATAACAATTAAGTATGGGCTTGCTCTTCATTGTTGACTGCCATCTGGTCCTACCATAAAGGTTATCTCTTGTTCACGAGTTGGACAGAATAGAGATGAAAATAGAAAATCTTGTACAGCAAAGAGGAAGCACACAGTTTGCAAAATCAGAACAGTAGTTGGTATGAGTAATTGAAGACATCATCATTTGAGGAAATGATTTATGAAAGAAAATTGCTTAGATTTAACCCTTTAAAGGACAGCAGTAAGTGAAACCATCCCACCATATGTGAAACATACTCCGTACATGAGTAGGTAAACTCCTGTACAGAATTAATACTTAGAACAGTGGTTACCAATCTTTTTTCTGAGAGAGTACCACTAGAAGGTCCCATACAGTTCCTATGTACCACTTGGTTGTAGAAAATTTCAGTTCCAGCAAATTATGAATTTCTTTACAAGTAAAAAATACAAATGAACTAACAAGCACAAATAATTTTGATGCAAGGGATGTATCTGTTTCTTTTCCACCAGCTGATCAATGCCAGATTATCTTGTGTAAGGTAATAATTTTTTTTTTCTTTTTTCTGAGAAATTAATTGATTTATTTAACTAAAAATCACAGATGATCCCAAACGTACTCATGTTACTTACTTGTTACTTGGGGTGTTTGTTTAAGGCAGTGCTCAGCAGAGCCTCCCTCAAAAGCAACTAGCATCTATAATTGTCTTTGATTTCCATGCCGTTAAAATCATAAACTTCCTTGAACAAATATGTCTTCAATTTCTTTTTGAAGATATCGATCCTGGCACAACCTTTGATATCACTCGGCAGTTTATTGTAAATTCTTGGTGCGCATCCTGCAAATGCTCGACATCCCATGTCAAGGTTATATCTTGGCTTATGTAGTCTGTATGGGTCTGCATCGTGTCTCAGCTCCATCGTAGTGTCATGGTGGAATGTTTCCAGTAAGTTCCTCAAGTACTCAGGTTTTCTACCACCGAGCTCACAGCTAACTTGCATATGTTCAAAGCTCTCCCATTTTTCTGACTTATCCACCCTAATTTTATTGCATGTTCTAGAAAGTAAAAGACCAACACCACCACCTCTTCCTTCTTTCCTTGGTATGTACACAAATGTATGAGTGTCAGAGGTCATTTCTTTAATTTTCGCAGTGTCATATTCACTCAGCCATGTTTCAGTCAAAGCAAGAATATCCAGACTTTCATCATTAATTAAAGTTCTGATTTCTATTGTCTTGTTTCCAACTGACTGAACATTTAATAAACCACATTTCAACATAGAGCTCACAGCATTAGTAGCCATGATCTGTAATATTTCTGATCCTGTCAATCTCACTTTCCAACACAACACAACAACTATTATTCGCCGAGTGGTCAGTATTCTGTTTCTTAAACCTCACACAGTTTATGCATTTCTTCTCTGTAGATGTGCAATCCTTAGACTTGTGGTTGCCTGCACATTTAAAGCAAACGGGATGCTCACCATTTTTCTTGGCATTGCAGTTCGTCTCAGTATAACCATACCTTTGACAATGGTAACAGATAAGTGCATGATACCTCCCCACTCAAGCTTAATCCTGTCCTGATGCTGATGTAACAGCTGTCTTATCATTGGATCACATTTCATGATGTAATGAACTGTGCCCCTTGCTGCTGGTTTGCAAAAAATATTCTCAATCTTTGACTTGAGATCAGGAACTGCTTGAAGGTAGTCATTTCGCAATGATTGTATCAATGATACCCTCCTTAGTCTCTTCCTTATGGACATTACATAGCACTATGTTGGGTTTAATTTTAGGAACTGATTTAGTTGTCAACTTTTCAACATTCTCCAGTTTCTGGGCTGCCTCATTTCTACCACCTGGAAGGCCTTCACATACCAGGTTGGGAACCATTGACTTAGAAAAACAATTGGAAATTCCTCAGAATACCTAATTTCATTGAAGTTGAGAATGAAATAAAAACCTGTTCACACTTCACAATTCTTTATTCTTCTTTTATGCCTTTCACACAACATGGGAGATTTACTTTTACACTGTTTTAAAGAAATATCTTTTAAATGTCCACCTCCATTGTCAATACACTGATTCAGACGATTTCGGAAGCTTTGGTCTACTCTCTCCAGCATGTTGAGCGGTATATTGGCTACTTCAGTTCGGATGGCGTTCTGTAGGTCTTCCAGGATCTGTGGACGGTCGTTATAAACCAGGGATTTGAGATATCCCCACAGGAAATAATCACAGGGGCCTAAATCAGGTGAGCACGCAGGCCAGTTTAAGTCCTCTCAGGGAAATCAGTCAGTCGGGAAAAGCTTCTCTCAGGAATCCCATTGAAATGCGTGCAGTTTGGGCACACCGATTTAGCCCCCTGTGATTATTTCCTGTGGGGGATATCTCAAATCCCTGGTTTATAACGACCGTCCACAGATCCTGGAAGACCTACAGAACGCCATCTGAACTTAAATAGCCAATATACCGCTCAACATGCTGGAGAGAGTAGACCAAAGCTTCCAAAATCGTCTGAATCAGTGTATTGACAATGGAGGTGGACATTTAAAAGATATTTCTTTAAAACAGTGTAAAAGTAAATATCCCATGTTGTGTGAAAGGCATAAAAGAAGAATAAAGAATTGTGAAGTGTGAACAGGTTTTTATTTCATTCTCAAATTGGGAAGTATCCACACCCCACCCTGTACATGATGCGAAGTTTCCATTTAAATTTTCAGTAAATAACAGAGCAAGGAACCTATTTAATGCAGAATAGGTGGACAATCAAGTGTTTAAAAAAGAAAAGAGAGAACCTGTTAGATGGTGTCAAGTTGATGGATGAGAAATTAAGTCTTTAAAACAATAAATATCACAGAATTTGCTCTGCCTCAATCAGAAATTTAGGAAAGAAAAGAAGCCAAGTATAGTGTGACTTCCCTGCATGAAATTCAATTCCTAAAAGATGTGGCTTAGGTGTTTAAGGTGCAGAGTGATATCATCAGACCAATGAGTTTAAATGACATAATTGTAATTCATGACAAATAGAGTGGATGACGAAACAGAACCCATTATACTCTTATAATAACAAAATCCTATGCTAATTTACTATACACTACAAATTAACATTATAGGTGAAGAATTTCTTGCTTTTGTACTTAACAGTATTTATTTCCCAGCACATAATGAATACAAAACAAATTATAATTCATGCCTACATCTTTAAAAAATGATGACAGTTTTCTTGGTACCATTGTATGTAAAAGAAAGACAATTATAATTTTCTTACAACACTGACCTGAAGAGAGAGAGAGAGAGAGAGAGAGAGAGAGAGAGAGAGAGAGAGAGAGAGAAGAGAAGAGAAGAGAAGAGAAGAGAAGAGAGAGAGAGAGAGAGAGAGAGAGAGAGAGAGAGAGAGAGAGAGAGAGAGAGAGAGAGAGAGAGAGAGAGAGAGAGAGAGAGAGAGAGAGAGAACCTTGATTTCAGAAATCACTCACAGCACTGAGACATCGTTCAGTGAAGAAGAAATGTTTTTGGGTAAAAATGATGAAGGAGCTTTGCTATTATTATCTGAAGATTTTCGTTTTGCAGCAAAATATTCCAAGACTGATGGAGTACTGTTTTCTTCTTCTTCTTCATCAGTATCTTTCCTGTGGATGAATTATAAAATGCAATAACCTCAATTAGCCATAAATAATAATAAAAAAAGTGATGTTCATCACCTCAAACCCAACTTGATTGAGAGAGAGAGAGAGAGAGAGAGAGAGAGAGAGAGAGAGAGAGAGAGAGAGAGATTTTTAATAACATGAAATAGTTCATGTGAAAAGAATGATGAACATACCATTTCACAGGAATGCATTTTTCATCCATTATCTTCTCAGCAGTTGACCAAGAAAATCTTACTAGTCCAGGGAAACCAAAGACTGGATCCAAGGAATTTTGTAGGAAGTTCTTGGTAACAGGATCTGTGAGAGAGAAACATAACAATGCTTTGGCCTCATCCCCGAACAATTTTTGCAATTTCTAAAATTAACTCTTCAACTTATCTGTCAAACTGTTCTCTCTAGGCTCCTCCAATCTCTATCTTAATCTGTCCTACATCTCCAGGAAGTTAAGTGTTTCTAGCATCAGCTTTAAGAAGGATGACTTGCAACAATGCTATTCTGATTTTTTCTGAATAATTCTTGCTCTGTGCCAGAATTATACTATACAATGGTTGCATTTTCTCAGTCCATCAAACTTATAGATCTACATCTCAATCTGATCTCCTGCTGTCCAAGACAGACAACTTGAAAACAATTTAACCTATCTCCAGGAAGTCATATCCTTTATATTTTTGTCTCAAATCATACCAGACCTGTCTTTCCACTTGCCAAAAACTCACTTTCACTGTAAATATAAAAATCTTTAACTTTATCACCAAAACAAAGAAAATCTTCAACAGCAGCTCTTATAAATCTTCCTCATATACCACCACTCACATTTTCTCTTTCTAAGACTTAATTCTCCATTCAGATTTTTGTTGGCCATTAAACTGGATGGTTTTCTTTATCTCCTCCTTAAGTATATTATGCCTGTTATTGAAACTCTTGTAATGATGTTTACTATAGATGTCTAGCTTTGAACCTCAAAAGGCTTATGCTCCTGACTGAGTCCCTCTTATTATTCTCGGAAACTATACTCTGTGTTCATTCCTTCAAAAATTTTCTATAGTTAGACAAATCTGTTACTAAGCATGCCAATTATTTTTCTTCATCTTAGCTGCCAACTTTTTATAGGGACAGATTCATAAGCTCATACATCCTCACTAAACAAAGTGTAATCTCAAACTTCTTATCTTGCCAACTTCTTGCCTTTAACAGAATGTCTGCTATCCTTTACTCACTGTTGATAGGTTACATGTAATATGTTCTTCAATTACAAACTTGCTAACTACAGGCTTCCCCCATCCTGTAGCCTAACTGCACAAGACTATATTTGTTCTCTTTTATCAATAAAAAGAATTAATTTTTCCTTCTTCCTGACTTGAACAGTTTGAAGAGACAAGTATCAAAACCACTGTAACTAAAATTACGTCATTTATCTTGACTCTTTCTTTATGTTTGGCAATGTCTTAGTGTAGAGGATATGAAGATATATGTGAGACTGATGTAGTACATAGTAAACTAACCTCCAGGATAGCCACTGCCCCAGTTCCTTGCTTCAGTACCTTCCGGAAATTCCCATTCAACTAAGGCTTTGTCACGGGCAACCTGTGGAAGTGTGATGTCAAGTAAATGCATTATTAACATATGCTGAGAAATTATGGTAAACAAGAAATGGCTGATAAGGAGTGTGCATCATAATAGTAAAGGAAACAAACCTTTATGTTCACATAACAGAATATGAATGAGCAGATCACAAGACTGAAAAGCAAACAGAATATCAACAGGTAGGGTTTATGAAGCATGAAGCATGGAGGCTGTGCTGATCAAAAACCTGAATTAAAGATGTGTAGAAAAATAGCAAGGAAATGAGAAAAAACTGCAAAAACAATATAACCAATGAGCTAACAAGTTTTGAAGTTTTTATCATAAGAATATTTTGACCTTTTTAAAATTAAAGTCAAATATTAAGTAATTTTTGTAAGAGATTTTTGGAGCTATGAAAGAACCATACACCAACTTGTCATCATGATTATTTATATATGTAGTTACTTCTTATTTCATGACACAATCTCTAGTGCTTACATTGTCACTTCTATAACTCATTATCACTTATTTATGCTAATCTTAGCAATTTTCAAGTCTCATTCAGCTCCAAGGAGTCTCATTTCTTGAGTTCACGTTAATAACACTGGCATACAGGATATGGAGTTATGATTAGTTTATCCAATAGCATATCACCCACACCAACCTTTGCACATATACTTGCTCCTGAGACACAAGGATACAAGGCATCTGCCTTCTTGGCAACAGTCACCTTGATGGTAGGAAAGATCTCTTGCAGCTTGGCCTAAAAATTAAATAGAACAGTATTATATCACATTTTGAAGCTTCAAAACATATTAGCATCAGCATCTTTTGCACATACATCTCCCATCATGTGTTTATAGTAAAGTCATTGCAAATGAGATCTAACAGCTAAAGCATCCTCATCACAGAATAAAGAAATTATTATATATATATATATATATATATATATATATATATATATATATATATATATATATATATATATATATATATATATATATATATACAGCATTAGACAAAATTACATGGGTACGTGGTCGCTTATTCGTGGCGAAAAAAGAATGGTGTTTATGAGGATGAAGTAAAGTTAGACAAAATTTTTACCATTCTACAATGTCACAATCTTTCCAAGGCCAAATACAAACCCAAACTGCCTCTGGCAGTAATAGAGTGAAATTGTCTGTGCTGTCTTACTCCATGACAGGCCTCTGGATTTACATGACTTGGGTAGTTAGTAGTGCTTTATTTGCCACACTATGTCAAAGGATTTAGTGAAACAATTGCTCAGACAATTGGTCTAAAGAAAGGAGGCCATACAATTACTGAAATATGCAATTTGACTGGTGTTGGGAGAACGAATGTGAACAAGTACTTATGCAAATTTCATGAAGGAGGAAGTGATCAAATACCACTGAAGAAACCTCGCTCTGGCAGACCACACAAGATCTCAAATCGTGGTACAAACATGCTTGCTGTATTTAGTTGTAGGTACTGATTCTATTGTTCATTTCAGTATGTTTGTAACATAATTTGAGATCTCACATGGTCTGCAAGGTTTCTTCTGTGATATTTGATCATTTCCTCCTTCACAAATATGCATATGTACTTGTTCACACACATTCACCCCATGCCAGTCAAACTGCAAATTTCGGTAATCATATGGCCTCCTTTCTGTAGACCAATTATTTGACCAATTGTCTCATTAAATCCTTAGATTTTGACATAGTGTGGCAAATAAAGCACTAGTCATGTAATTCCACAAGCCTGTCACGGAGCAAGACAGCACAGACAACCTCACACTACTACTGCCAAAGGCAACCTGAGAGTTTGGTTTGTGTTTGACCTTAAGCGGTAAACATTCTGTGATATCGTAGAATGGTTGCAAATTTTTGTCTAATTTTACTTCACCCTCATAAACACCATTCTTTTTTTGCCATGAATACATGACCATGTACCCACATGGTTGCATATTTTTGTCTAGTACTGCATATGTCTGCTTTAGAAAAGTCCAACTTGGTATACATACTGTTTGGAGTGAAAAATATAAAAATGCTTGATATAAGACCTTTATTTGGAATATGACTCGTGTGCCAGAAATTTTTATAAAAATGGTTCAAAATCAACCTGTGTCTTATATATGAATTTGAGACCTTCTGCAGATTGAATTTTCAGATTTCCTTCACTGGTTTACCTGATGATTTACACCACCATATTATAGGGAAGGATGCTACATCATATTTTTCATAATATAAAGTAAGGAAGTTAGTTAAAATGAAAACACAACTTTGTTCAGTGACATGACAAGTGTGTTGTTGACTTCTTGGCAGCAGAAATATTTCTTAATTCATGTGAATTAATACTGAAATCCTTCCTCTTCAACTCATTTTAAATAAAAAGATATCATTCTTGAAAGAAAAGTTGGTCACATGATATGTTAGTTTTAAATTATGAACATGACATGTGTAGAAGGTATGGCTTCACACACTAGGGCATACATAACTCAAAATGCTTTGGACTTCAGCACTGCTCCTAGATTTATGTTTATTACATTCTTAAAAACATACTAGCCTAATTCAGCTACAGAATTAATTTTTCAAAGGTCAATACTCTTCATGCATACCAAAGACTGAATATTGCACCATACCAATAAAGAAAATGCAAGAATGCATTTGGTACCTCAAAATCTGAAAACAGAAACATAGACTGAGCAGACCAGCTTATTGGTCCAGCAGCATATAGTCCATCCATTCCTAACTCCCTACTTTTTAAGTTTATTACTGATTGGATAGTGAATCCTGAACTTCATGGTTCAACCACTAAATATATAAGCTGGATTCTCCTATAAATAAATTCTACTTCTCTTCCTCTAACTTTCTTACATTGTGCAATACACACATACACAGCAAGGTTTTGAAAGGAATTTTGACTCTAGTTGCAATGAATGTATTTCTAGGCAAATTGTGTTAATCCATGTGGTTTGGTTTTTAGTTTTCTTATCACCTCATCACAATTTTTTTTCCTTTTCTACAATAAACAAAATATTGATGCTCTTACTTCATATTTCTCTGGAGGACCAACAGTATCAACATAAACCTCAGAGACCTTGCACTCCAGCTGATATGGCTCGCTTGATAAGACCAATGGCAGAATTGTGCGAGATTTCATTCAGTGATACCTTGGGCCTGCAAATCAAATGAAAACAATTGAAATTATGCAAAAGGGTGACTGATATGAGCAATTCAAGAAATTAACTTTAATATCATCTAGAAAAATATAATGTGAAATCCTTGTTATATGCAAAACAAAATAAGGGAAAAAAAAACTTCAATATATAGTTATTGCATGAAATTTGGCTTTAGAGAAATAGTTTTGGGTTACTTAGATCAAGGTGGAAATAATCACACAACAATATCAATATGCAGATGAACTTGCAGGAAACATATCCATCAGCTGACTTGCAGCAAATACAGAACAGCAGAGGACAACAGCCTTCTTGGTATCTACCAAGTAATCAATACATGTTTTTTTTTTTTTTTTTTTTTTTTTTTTTTAAGAATGACCTGAACCACTGAGAGAAGGATGGAAAGAAATATACATATCACTGCAAGCTTACCAATTAAGTTCTGTGAGCATATGTGACTTCTTAAGCTAAGCACAGATTACCATTGCCAAATATTCATGAATCCATGATCTTTTTTGTTTTCATTATATCTAAAATTTGTCAATTATTGTTTTGTTATATTTTATACTTACCAAAAGGCATTAATAATCATAAAATTCAAACCTATTGTGAAGAAATTGTAAAGAAAATGTATCACTGAATATAAGGCTGACATTGCCATCAACTGCATGAACCAGGTAGCACTACTGGTGACACCGACATCCACCATGTTGGCCCACACTACCTCTTCACACTTTATTTTTGTCAAATTTTAATAATAATAATAATAATAATAACTTAGTACCAGTAAAGCAATAATGAAGCCCAAGACTATGAAGAGATACAAGTGTGCACCAATGTGCTAGAAGTACAGCTGTAGTGCTGCCCTGACCTGATGGAAATCCATCTAATCTTTGTCAATTTTTCATGTTTTTATTATAGGCTTCAATTTTACCATTTTTATTGCCTTATAGCACATATGATATATGATATAAGATTTCAATTACAACCCTATAAAAATTAATGAATTGTTAATACATGTGGCAGTAGCCAATCAATGCTCATATCACAAATTCTCATACTCTCAAAGCTTGCTTCGTTTTGGTTCCCATGAAGAGACTGCAATTATGGAAGATGAAATGCTCAAACTTTAGATAATTTAATTCAATATCAAGCTAGAAGGTAAAATACAGAATAAGTTAAAAGAAAAAAGATACAAGTTAAAGGGACGCGTAAATTACTGGATAGGATTATTTCAAAATAAAGATTACAAACATAATTAAAAAACAAACAAATGTATGTAAAGCAAACTATGCATCAGACTGATAACCCAAGGAAAGGGGGTCAGCTGATTTAAGATCTTACTCCTTGTGTCACCATAGGAACAAAAAATACAGAAAAAGGTTCTTCAGTCCCTTTAGTCTATTCATCTCTCATGTTAGGTGTGTAGTTCACAAACCTTTTATACATATTAGAGGAGATATACACAGGTGAGATGATTTCCAGTGACCAGCCTATAAAATCGTTGTTGTTATGGATGATATCAAATATCTTCTCTCTGTCCTCCTCTTTTAGTGTCTTTGAGTCCTCCACACCAGTTGACTTGAGATCTTCATGCCTTGTCACAGGGCAAAAGCAGATGCCATAAACCATTGGACCTTTAAAAGAGCACAAGTAGAGTCAACATCATATGGGATTAGAACTCATGTTAATGTGAGTGTCACATTGCACAAACTGAGAACTCGTTCTGTTTCAGTCTGAAAAAAAAATTTTGCTAAAAGCAAATGACTACATAACCTCTCATGTTTTTGACAGCAAAGAATAATGGATTGATTGTTTGAAACATTTGACACAGTTGAGTTATCTTTTGTGACCACTCCTTGCTTTGGCTAACAAAACAGCTGGATTTGTTGTAGACAAGATGTTCTACTGAGGTGAACTGCAATGCCTGAAAAACATACAGGCCACAATTACAGAGTACTTGTGTTATAATTTCTCTAGAATGATGAAACAAACAAAATAAAATAAGCCATATAGCATAGACCGGTGAATACAGGTAATTTTTTACATCTTTTATTATAAATCTACACAAAACAGCCAAATCAATTGAAAATTTGTGTGAAGGTACCTTACTATGTGATACATATTCCATGAAAGAAAATAATAACTTTGATTATCATTATAGAAGTTAATTAACATAAATAAGCGGCCTACTCTATGTCGAAGTCCTGGGATGAATTGGGCCACTAAAGTTTTAATGTTTTTTCAGTATCTTTTATGTATTTATCTTTTTCTTTTCTCTCTCTCTCTCTCTCTCTCTCTCTCTCTCTCTCTCTCTCTCTCTCTCTCTCTAGATTCTTTATAGTTCTTATAGGCCACATCCACACCTCAAATTTGATAAGGTGTTGTGCCCACAAGCTTTATGAGTCCACAAAACACATATTTCACATCATCCGTTTTCATCCTGTCATATATGTCATATGTGTTATTTTCAAGAACTCTGCCACACATAATCTTTTTAAAGGCCATTTTTTTTACATTTGGGAGACTGAAACATTCATCCAAACCTTGCCCACTAAATCTACGAATTACCCTTTGGTAATTTTCCGAGCATATTTTGCTGCTTGCCATTTGGCAATAGTGGCATCCCACCTGGTCTTCAAAGGCTTAAAATAGCAAACATCAAGAGGTGAGGTTGCAGTTCATCAGTGGTGTGAGGAGGAAGTTTAATGATGGTTATAATTGGAGGAAAAAAAAAAAAAAAATTGGGAAGCTTTAATGTAGCAAAACCTAATGAAAGTGTGGTGGCCCGATACACCCCAGTATACGAAATACACCGGGGTGAATCGAGCCACTCATTGAAGTGCCTATAGCACTTAAAACTAAAACAAATTTTTTATTTCTGATTAAAGCATGCAAAAGAACAGAGAATTATCTATATGACCTGCAATTTTTTTATAAATTCAACAAAATTTAGTGTACTTTCAGGAGAAATTGAATAAGTTTTTTTTTTTTGGATACAAAAATTTTGCAACTTTGAAAAACACACTTTTTTGGGGGGACGCCCCAGGAACCATAAGTTTTCAGTCAGGACCAATAACTTTTTTAAGGTTGTTTAAATACACATACTGAAGTGGGCTTTCAAGCTCAGTATTCATTTTTTTCAATTTTCAAATTTTTCATAAATTTTTGAGGAGTGGCCCAATTCACCCCAGCTGGCAGGGGGGACCAGTCTATGCTAACTATTGCAGTGAAGAGACAGAGTCTGTTGATGAAGAAACAGAGCAGAAGGACACAAGGATGTGTCTCACTGCAAAAATTTTTGCTTTTAAGTTATTTTGTTATAAGTTGAGGAAATGCCTTTAACTATCACTTAACACTATGTAAGATATCTTAGTCAACTATTTGCCATTTGTCATTAGGGTTAGACAATCTGGAGAGGAAATCATTAAGGTTGATGTAAGTGAATTAAGTTTCATAGACAAACCAGAAAAAAATGAGTTTTAAGCAATCCTCCCCCTCAACCAGCACATCCACCTACTGGACCCACCATAAGGTAAATTCACCTTACCTTACATTTTGTAACATAAACTTAATCCCCTCTTGACCTGCCATCATGGAAATTACCTAACCTAACCTCCAAACTGCGCCAGCTGAGAAGTAAGTGACGGCATGTCAATATTATGGTAGTGCTGTTAAAGATGACAAGTGTATCTCTGGCTAAGATCTGACGACAGCTGGCATCTCCAAACTGCGCCAGCTGAGAAGTAAGTGACGGCATGTCAATACTAACCTAACCAGTCATTTTGTAACTTCCTAGGCAATGGGGACTCTTTATTAATTTCTGCCATGATAAAATGGAGCTAGTGAGTTAATGATGTTCCAGACAATGAGATGTACGTATACCTTACAGAGTATCAACTGAAACCGTAATAAAACCCAAATATGTAAACACAGAATAATTAATGCACATATCAATAAACTATACACTATTACTTAGGAATTTACAAGAAAATATTGGTTTACTTATAAGCTCAGATAGCTATGTTTCAATATATATACAGACACACACACACACACACACACACACACACACACACACACATATATATATATATATATATATATATATATATATATATATATATATATATAATATGTAGGTTATGCCAGTTATATATAAGTGAAAATATCGACAAGGTGTCCTTCCCTGCTGAACTCACCCAACACAGGCCCTCTGCCTGCCTCATCCACGCCCAGCACACACGGCTCCTCCTTGCACACACTGGGGATAGCAGAGTCGAAGAAAGCATTCTTCCAATTGTTCTTTGTATAATTCGTTAAATCCATGTCTGAAATGAAGTCTTGCGGCCGAGTGAAAGGATTCAAGGGTGTTTAGTATATCCTATCAGCACAGCTTCACTCTTCATTGAACTTTTTGAAAGTAAAGTGTGATGGTGTTATAAACTTATCACTGTTCACGGTATAGGGAGGTGTTTAGTCCTCTACTGTCTCCAAGAAGACATGTGATAAGGGTTATGACTGTAGATGGGCGGTCCTGCAGGGTGCTCACAAAATCGCGCGCGTTTTCGTGTCTCAGTCTCAACAGAAAACAAATAGTGGTCCCGTGGATAATATGAAGGTAGTGTGCACTTCATGCAAAACATGATATTATTCTAAATAGTAATTATGTTTGAAAGTACGGTAAATTATGGAGAAAGGCACCAGAGTCTAACATTAAGTAATAAGGAATGCATCATTGTACTTTGATTCCTAAGTAGAACACGAAATGAGCATTCGTGGTTCTCTTTGCATGTTTCTTTTGTTGTCGTTGTTGCTGTTGTTATTGTTGTTTTTATTATGTTATTTGCAGTGTGAAGAGGAGGAGGAGGCGTTGGTAAAACTATGGTGAAAGACAGTATTTACTTTAGTGTCCCCTTTCTATGCTTGGTTTTCTGTCATATTTACTAGACATCAGAAAAGGATCATATGTATGTAGTCAGAGTGCCTCATCAATTTTGTGATAAGCAATAATTAATAACATTTTAAGTAGTATATGGAGTATTTTTAAACATTTGCAAGATTTGCGTTGGGGTGTGTAGGTTTGATAAATGTGACGTGCGTAAGTTTCTTAATTTTGGAGTTTCTTTCAGTTAAGTTTAATTGTGTGTGTAATTACCTAGTTGTATTGTATAGGGTTCACAGTGTTCTGTCTCCATGTCTCCATTTATCTAAATTTTCCTTAAAGTTATGCACATTATGTGCTGTATAACAACTTCATTATTCAATGCATTCCGCTTTACCATTCTATGTGGAAAACTATTTCCAAAATCCTTCACACACTGCCTCATCCTGATCTTCTTGTCCTTCCATCTTCTGTTAACAACACTAGGTCTTCCTTGGTTATCTTTTCAATGCCATTGACTATCTTGTACATTGTCATTAGGTCTACTCGTTCTCTTCTATCTTGTAAGCTTGGTAGTCCTTCAGCCGTTGTTTATATACGAGGTCCTTTAGTTCCGGCACCATCTTTGTAGCAATCTTCTGCAATCTTCTGTTTCCGTTCTAATCTTCTGATATATGTTTTTTTTTTTTTTTTTTTTTTTTAGAGCTCGGAGACTATACCACATATACATAATCCAGCTTTGGACGTATCATGCTTGTGATTATTTTCATCATATCTTTGTCCATGAATTGAAATGCCACTCTTATATTACTTAATCTAACCAACCTAATCACTTCCTCCACCTTCTGGTCCAACTCCCATGGTACTGTACATTAACGAGAGTTATTGTACCATGCCAACTACTGTGTGCTGTCCTGGACCTATTTCCTAATAGTTTTGTCCAATTCTCTCTCTTCTCGCTCTCACGAACTTGTTTAGATTTTTTTTCCTTCATCCCAATAATTAAGATACATTTCCTCTTATCCACCGTATCCATCACTAGATCATCTTTCTCCTTAATTACTTGTATAACAGTGTCCTTTGTGTTTTCCTATTAGTGTCGTATGTTTAGCTCCACTATCAGAATGCTAGAATCATTAAAACAGTCTTTGAAGGCATCATAACTTTTGCTACAGCTACCATACTTCTATTCAAGCTATCAATCTTTTACTATATTATTAAAACCACACTAAAAATCTCCAACTGTATGCTTGAGCATCTAACTTCCACTTCATTCATTAAAACACACTGAAAATCTCTTTTACTAGATCTATGAAACTCCCACTATTAATATTAAAATGACACTGAAAATCTCATTAGCCTTCACTATACCTATTAGACTTTCAACACCATCTTGAAAGCAGTCTTGAAACTTTCCTTAGTTTCTACAGAGATTGATAAGTGAGACAAGGTGCCAAATTCTTTGATAACATTGATTGCCCTTTATTCCACCTTGAAAACCCTAACCTCTTATTTCAGATTATTTTTGCACATGGCACTTGTATGTGTAAATCTTTTTTCATGGCACTTGTATGTGTAAATCATTTTTATCTCAACCTCATTGCATTATCTGCACTGGCCATACACTAGGGAACACATACCATACCCATCCTGCATGTAGATCAGTTATGACCTCACCCTTGGCCACCATGTCTGCCTTCCCCTGCTGCACTTCTGTTATTCCTAGCTCAGTTGACCTCCCCTGTCATGCCCTATCACTCATGCATTCACCTCGACTCAGTAATCATTTCTTCACATACAGTCCAGCTCAACATGAGGTATTGGTACCCTCATGGGTACATGAGAATTTTTTATTTAAGTTATAGGTTTCTCAGAACACTTTTTGAATAACTGCAAACCTGTTTGTGGGAAGTGGCCAGCATTACACTACATTCTATACATACATACATCATTCCTACCAAAGTATTTCCTACTAAAGTATTCTTCTTCCATTCTGATTAATCACCATTTCTTATCTAAAGGTACCTTGAGTGAGTTCACTTTCCCATCCCTGAAGTGGCATTCTTTTCCTCCAAATTCAGATTAGAAATAGAAGAATAAACTCTCCCCTTTCTGCATTTTCTGTGTGTTGCTCATAAATGTTAATAATTACATCAATTAATTACTGTTATTACTTTTTATTGAGAATC
This sequence comes from Portunus trituberculatus, assembly GCF_017591435.1. NCBI lineage: Eukaryota > Metazoa > Arthropoda > Malacostraca > Decapoda > Portunidae > Portunus > Portunus trituberculatus. The sequence continues at coordinate 25,299,690 of NC_059297.1, forward strand.
ATACTATAATTAGCAATATAAAACATGTACGGACCTTTCATTATTTCATTATTCTATGTACAAGTATTTACAAAATATAATTTTCGAGTATTTTCTTATTTCAATTATATATATATTAATTAGCCTATCAATAAATGTTTTATACATGATACATACATTGTAGCTTTCTTAAGGCTATAAAGCTCATTTATACATATTCTGAAAAATTTAAGGAATTATAGAAATTATATAAAAAAAGTTTCATATGAGTAAAGGGACGGATGCATCCAACATGAAAAGACAAGTCTTTCATATCAACCCTGATGCAGAGAGATCTGGCTGTGTTGCGCAATTGCTCTTCACATGGTGTGATCAAAGACAATCAGTCTTCCTTCACCCTGAAAGCCTACAAGCTGAGATGCGAGGGAATTGATGTGATGCGATTGAAAGCATGGGGGTGTGCAAGTTATGAGGGATTGTATTGTCTCGGCTGTCCTGCTTGACAGGGGTTGGTGATACAGTATAGATTCTGGATGGGCAGTTACAGTGCAATGACACTCTGTCAGGAGGAGAGAATTTCTTAATTGTGGTGTCCCCTGCTATAGTGAGGTAAGCAACACCCAATTGTGGTGTCCCCTGCTATAGTGAGGTAAGCAACACCCAAGTATGGTCACTTATCTCATTATAGTACCGTGCTGTAGTGAGGTAAGTGCACATGCTTCTGAGTAAGGAATGGGACTTTCAAATACATACTGTTTTCTCAATTGTCAATCCGTGTCGCTTACCTCACTATATAGCTGAGGGTGCCACGATTGTTCATAAAATTTCAATGCAATCCTTCTTTTGACAGGCTGACAAAAAAGTTGTATTTGACTGACTTATGTAATACTGGGTTATTAGAATTTTTTTTCAGTTTATATAAAAAAAAAATATGCAAAACACTGATTTTACTACTCTTGTTTTTCTACCTTTTGTCATGTTTTTCATCATATATTATACACCATGTTACAGGTTAAACAACATTTCATAGGTATATGTTGACTCATGAGAGAGAGATCTTCCTATCTCTGGTTCATCAAACTTAAAAACAAAAATGTGTTTGATAAAGGCTTAGTACATCAATCTTAAAAATATGTACGAAATATACTATCCTTGCAGTAGCAGAAACTAGTACTTTGTGCATTTACTGAAATTTCTTTTTAAGGTGAAACATAATCATCAAATCAACTTAATGCAAGAGACAAATACTACAATAATTGACATGGTAGACCTTAATGCCAGCTTTGTAATAGCTGTATGTACTACAAAAATTTTCAAAAATTTTGCTGTGCATGTAGCTTAAAAATACAAGATACCTAATCACTTCCACTTGACATTATGAAAATAATCAAGTTCATTATGTACACTAATCAAGACTTTTGAAATAGAATTTTTACATTTACATGGATAAAATATTTAAGGTTTTTTCCTTATCAGAATGAAACAAAGTAATATATCTACTTGTACACTTTGAAAATTATTTTCTATGAGATTGTTCCTTTTTTTCTCAGTTATAAGACTATTGCACGAGTCATAATGCAACTGTTTATTGCTAGCTCCTTCATTCATTCAAACACCAAGTCTATGTGTATACATATATGAAAATTCAATATGAAAACTATTTACAGACTACAAATAACTGTGCAGAACTAATTTACATTCAAGCCTTAATTGAGTAAAAGGACTGATCACTTGCAAAGTAGGCTTGGATTCCTTGTGACATCAGTGCTCATTCATTACTTTGATCCTTCCACATGTCTCTAGCACCATCAGGGAAGACGAAGGAAATGCAGTGAAGTCTGCATTAGCACATAAGTGCATTCTTCAACCACTGGAAAATATAAAAGTTATAAAATACACAATATAAACTTTAGAGAACATTACAATACATGCTGAAGATGATAGGCTTACAAATTTTATTGTTTATATCCATTTATTGTAGGGATCTCAAACAGAAGTGGAAATCTGTTAAATGTTCTGTAGATATAGCATTTTGTCATTATTCAACTTATTCTGTTGCCATTATAACTGTGGTGGGCTAAGCACTATTTATGCTTTACAGTTGCTCTGTTCAGAAATGTTGCATGAAGCTGGCAACATTACAGCACACAGTAGAGGTTGTTATTTGTCATGATGTTCTGGTGTGTATAGGAAGCAATTCTGGCATTGTGTTCAGTGGCTTAGCAAAGTGGGAGCTGGAGGGAGCAAAAGGGAAATCTACCCAGGGCAGCAGTGACAATTTTGGTCCTCATAGTTGTCAGCCCTACATTATTAGGCCTGTGTGTGCTATTAATAATCAGGTAAAGCTACACAGGTGTATATGTATATATATATATATATGTATGTATATATATATATATATATATATATATATATATATATATATATATATATATATATATATATATATATATATATATATATATATATATATATATATCTATATCTATATAAGTGCCAAGAATCTATCAAGAATCTATCTAATCATATTTGTCAAATTTATATGTAATTGTGCTCAACATTGTAGCTAATTACAATGACCAAAGTAACTCACCTCACCCAGTGTAAATTTCACTGATCCATTCTGAAGAGGGTCTCGTTTTTCAAAAATGTCTGAAAAACACAATATATTACTGAGATCCATGTTGCTTTAACTTTACTTTGTATTTACCATTCCATCTCTAACTTCACTACTTGCATTTGAGCCATTTTTTGCTTACCTCTTGCTGTCATGGCTAGCCCTCAGATCAATATCTCAGTGTTTCAAAACATGAAATATATAGCCAGCAAAGTTTAATTTTAACTTTCCTTTACAGGTGGTGCACATTATTCTTCTTGGGTGAATTCTGTTAAGAGCATTTGAGGCACAAAAGAACATCATTCTAGCAACTTACTGAAGGCAACAGAGAGGTGGAGGATGGCGCTCACATAGTCCCCGAACCTGAGGGTGCCATCCTTCCTCATGTAACGCAGGACTAGAGTGGAGACAACCTCTGTACTTAACTGGAATCCTGCAAACCAACCACAATAATAGAACATCAGGTATGTATTTATATATTAATATGAATGTCCTCTACTCAGAGGACAAAAAAAAAAAAAAGGTAATTAGGAGGGAGGAGGAGGAGGAGGAGGAGGGAGGAGGAGGAGGAGGAGGAGGAGGAGGAGGAGGAGGAGGAGGAGGAGGAGGAGGAGGAGGAGGAGGAGGAGGAGGGAGGGAGGGAGGGAGGGAGGGAGGGAGGGAGGAGGAGGAGGAGGAGGAGGAGGAGGAGGAGGAGGAGGAGGAGGAGGAGGAGGAGGAGGAGGAGGAGGAGGAGGGAGGAGGAGGAGGAGGGAGGAGGAGGAGGGAGGGAGGAGGAGGAGGAGGAGGAGGAGGGAGGGAGGGAGGAGGAGGAGGGGAGGAGGAGGAGGAGGAGGAGGAGGGAGGAGGAGCAGGAGAAGGGAGGGAGGAGGAGGAGGAGGAGGAGGGAAGGAGGAGGAGGAGGAGGAGGAGGAGGAGGAGGAGGAGGAGGAGGAGGAGGAGGAGGAGGAGGAGGAGGAGGAGGAGGAGGAGGAGGAGGAGGAGGAGGAGGAGGAGGAGGAGGAGGAGAGGGAGGAGGAGGAGGAGGGAGGGAGGAGGAGGAGGAGGAGGAGGGAGGAGGAGGAGGAGGAGGAGGAGGAGGAGGAGGAGGAGGAGGAGGAGGAAGGGGAGGAGGAGGAGGAAGGAGAGGAGGAGGAGGAGGAGGGGAGGAAGGAGGAGGAGGAGGAGGAGGAAGGGGAGGAGGAGGAGGAAGGGGAGGGGAGGAGGAGGAGGAGGAGGAGGAGGAGGAGGAGGAGGAGGAGGAGGAGAGGAAGGGGAGGGAGGAGGAGGAGGAGGAGGAGGAGGAGAAGAGGTAGGAGGAGGAGAAGGAAGGGGAGGGAGGAGGAGGAGGAGGAGGAGGAGGAGGAGGAGGAGGAGGAGGAGGAGGAGGAGGAAGGGAGGAAGGAGGAGGAGGAGGAGGATGGGGAGGAGGGAGGAGGAAGGAGGAGGAGGAGGAGGAGGAGGAGGAGGAGGAGGAGGAGGAGGAGGAGGAGGAGGAGGAGGAGGAGGAGGAGGAGGAGGAGGAGGAGGGAGAGGAAGAGGGAAGGGGATGAGGAGGGGAGGAGGAGGAGGATGGGGAGAGGAGAAGGAGGAGGAGGAGGAGGAGGAGGAGGAGGAGGAGGAGAGAAGGAGGAGGAAGGGGATGAGGAGGGAGGAGGAGGAGGATGGGGAGAAGCTACATACTTGGCCGAGGAGGAGGAGCTTAGTACAAAGGAATACAAAGGAAAGCCAAACAGCAACAGACCTGTTGGTCCTTTTGAGGCTGTTTGGTAACTACTTCTAACTGGCTACAGATAAGAGAGACAGGACAGTACAGGAGAAGGCTCCTCCCACCCACCACTCCCTCCAGCTTTCGCTGGCATGGAAAATAGCTTGGAAAAGTACCATGCAGTATGGAAAAACTGACATGGAATTTTCACAGGAAAGGATGAAAGGAGATTCTATTATTCACCCTACGGTGAACTCTACATATCTATCTATAAAGTTAATATAGTATCATGTTTAATTATTCAGACAAGAAGAGAGCTTGTTGGGGTTATTCTTTAAATATTTATCAATTTTGTTTTGAATGATGCAATGGAAGTACTGTTTACTATTTCTGAAGGAAGCTTATTCCAAATGTTAACTATTCTATTAAAGAAAAAGTGCTTTGCCTCGTGGGTTTTAAAGCGTTTTGGTGTAATTTTAAATCCATTATTCCTTGTTATGGTGGAATGATCAATAGTAAAATATTTATTGACATCAAGGTTGTTGTATCCCTGAAAAATTTTGAAAACTTCGATTAGGTCTCCTCTTATCCTGCGCTTTGTTAAGCTGAATAAATTTAATGCTTCCAGTCGTTCCTCATACGGCTTGTTTCTCAATCTCGGAATCATCTTGGTCACTCTACGCTGGATCCTTTCCAGTTTTCAATGTCTTTTCTGTAATATGGTGACCAGAACTGCACACAGTATTCAAGCTGAGGACGCACCAATGAGTTATATAAAGTAAGGATAACTTTTTCTGATTTAAATTCAAAGGTTCTTCCAATGAACCCAACTAATTTATTTGCATTCTTTACTGCTTCTGTGCAGTGTTTGCTCGGCTTGAGATCTTTAGACACCACAACACCAAGATCTTTTTCATTCTCAGCACTTTCCAGAGGTACATTACTCATTACGTATTTTGCTTGTACATTGTTACTTCCAATGTGTAGGACTTTACACTTTTCTATATTGAATTTCATTTGCCATTTTTCTGCCCAGCGTGTCAGTTTATTTAAGTCACACTGTAGTTCTTGCCATTGTGACGTTGATGTAACTTTGCTCATTATTTTGGTGTCGTCCGCGAATTTGCTTATTTTACAAGTGATTCCTTCATCAATATCATTAATATAAACAATGAAAAGAACTGGTCCTAATACAGAGCCTTGAGGAACACCACTTTTCACATTGTGCCACTCTGATTCTTTTCCATTTATAACAACACGTTGCTTTCTGTCAGAGAGCCAGTCTTCCAGCCATTTCAGGGTATTTCCAGCTATGCCGTGAGCTTTTACTTTGCTGATTAGCCTCTTGTGAGGGACAGTGTCGAAAGCTTTCTGGAAATCAAGATAAATAACATCCACTGCTTTTGTCTCGTCATACGAGTTAAAAACTTCATAAAAGAAGTCTAGTAGGTTTGTTAAGCAGGATCTCTTGTTTCTGAAACCATGTTGTGAATCCTTCATGATCTTATTTTCTTCTAAAAATTTGACAATCTTATCTCTGATTATCGTTTCCATCAGCTTGCACACTACTGAAGTAAGGCTGATTGGTCTGTAATTAGCTGGGAGTGATTTATTTCCTTTCTTGAAAATGGGCGTGACATTTGCTAGCTTCCACTCCTGGGGACTTTCCTGCTTGTAAAGTTTTATTGAATATAATCGTGAGTGGTTTCACGAGCTCATTTTTCGCTTCTTTGAGAAGCCTGGGTGATATCTTGTCTGGTCCAGGCGTTTTGTTTACGTTCATGCTGTTCATGACTGTGAGGATTTCATTTTCTGTAACTATGAAGTCAGGCAGTGTTTTGCCTTGTGCCTGAGGCTCTGGCATGGGCAGACGGAGGATGATGTGGAGGAGAAGAGAGAGAGAGAGAGAGAGAGAGAGAGAGAGAGAGAGAGAGAGAGAGAGAGAGAGAGAGAGAGAGAGAGAGAGAGAGAGAGAGAGAGAGAGAGAGAGAGAGAGAGAGAGATAAATAAAAAGTGAAAAAGAAAGAAAAGAAAATGAGAGAAAAGGAAAAAAAACAAAAAAGAAAAGAAAGACAAAAGAGAGAAAAAAAGAAAAAAAAGCAAAATACTCCCCTAAAAAATAAGAAAATAAGTGAAAAGAGAGAAAAAAATGTAAATCAAACTAAAGCAACACTAACACCATAATTTCCCTCCAACACGGTTTACCTTCCTCACATTTTTTCTCCCCCTTGTATTGATTAAGGATGGACGGTCACTTTTTAATCATGCCTCGTCCTCTCGTGCGTGTTGTGCTTAGTTTGTGTGTCTTTGTCCTTCTCTCTATCAAACGTCTCTGTCTCTGGTCTTGCCCGTTCCACCTTGAGATTGCTAGTGAGGAGCGCTCGTCACTGTGTCGTGGAGCTGAGAGGAGAAGCAAGAGGAGGAGGAGGAGGAGGAGTAGGAGGAGAAGGAGGAAGTGGAGGAGAAGATGGAGGAGGAGGAGGAAGTGGAGGAGAAGATGGAGGAGGAGGAGGAGGAGGAGGAGGAGGAGGAGGATGAGGAGGTGGAGGAGGAGAAGAAGGAGGAGAAGAAGGATGAGTAAAAGTAGGAGGAGAAGAAGAAGGAGGAGGAAGAGAAGAAGGAGGAGGAGGAAGAGAGAAGGAGGAGTGGAAGAGGAGGAAGTAGAGGAAGAGGAAAAGAAGGATGAGAATGCGGAAGAGTAGGAGGAGGAGTACGAGAAAGTGGAGGAAGAGATAGAGGTGGAGGAAGAGGAGATGGAGTAGGAGAAGGGAGAAGGATACTGGGGTAAAAGGAGGGTAAGAAAATGAGTAAGAGTAGGAGAAAGAAGAGGAGGAAGGAAAGAAGAAAGAAGAGGAATTGGAAGGGTAAGAGGACGGGGTAGGGGTAAAAAAAGAAGAAAGAAGAAGAAAACGAAGAGATGAAAGAAGAGAAGAAGGAGAAGAAACATTAAAGATCTCGTGCATGGATGTTTATGAGTACTGAAGGTGAGGAAGGAGGAGGAGGAGGAGGAGGAGAAGAAGAAGAAGAAAGAGAAAGAGAAGGAATAAGAGAGCGTATGTATCCGGTACGTAAATGTAAATATAAATGTATAGTATTTCTTTATGTATTCAGTTCTGCTAACAAGAGGCGTCAGCTGTGATAAATCTAGACCAAATAAAATCTGGCGCCATTGTCCTGAATGGGTGAATTGTCTAGATCAGCGGCCAGAACAAAAATCTAGAACCCAAATGGAGTCCAAGGATACACCTGTCCTTGAAATTCACGTGGGTAATTATCAGCCAGTATTTGATCCCCACGTTGCAAAGTATGGAAGAAACTGATAGAAATTGACAGTGAAGGTAACAAGATTTTAAGTGACATTAATACCCAGCATTATAGATTTAACGTAGCGTAACTAACGTAACGTAACGTAACCTAACCTAACCTAACCTAACCTAACCCAGCCGAACCCAACCCAACACAACACAACACAACCTAACCTAACCTAATCTAAATCATTGTACATTGTCTTTATTTATTATTATTATTATTTTATTTATTTTTTTACGCCATGGCCTATAGCGACAGTAGATATACTTGATGACTAAGTATAGGAAGCGCTGTTCGGCTTCCTATACTTACTTCGGCTTAGTGGCGCAGGCAATCTTATTTATAGTGGTACCCATATTAGGACCCATATTACCACCCAAGCGTATCTTTGGTGTAACCACCTAGAACCTGGATATCATAGTGACATGTAGGTAACTTTAAACCACTGGACAAATGGCAAAGTTTCAAGGCGGTACGTGGTTGGATTCAAACCTACACGTGGACGTCTGCCCGATCCCACGCTTCCCACCTTATCCACTACGCCACCGCCCCCCTAAGGCTACACGAAGGCTAGTGAGAAAAACTTACATTTATATTAAGACTCATCTGTATAAATGGGTCCTGTCAAGAATATATCTAAATATATCTATGTAAACCCAAATTCACGTAATCTTGCCAATAAATATTTAGGTTTGAAAGAAAAAAAATGAGGGGGATAGGAGTAAAAGGAGGAGAAGGAGGAGGAGGAAGAAGAAGAAAGGAAGATAGGAAGAGGGTCAGAAAACAAGAGAGAGATGAAATACGAGTGCAAGAAAAGAAGTAGAGAGAAAACTGGCAGTTAGGAAAGAAGAAATCCAAGTTAAGAAGAGAATGCGGTGAAGGAGAAAGAGAAGGGAAGTGAAAAAGAGAAAGAGGACGACAATTAGGAAAGAAGAAACGAGGAGGAGCAGAAAGAGGAAGAGAGAAAATAATGCCCTCTATCAGATAAAAGAAGGAACTTAGATAACAGAGAAGAGACAAAGAGAAAAGGAAACAGAAAAGACTCTATGAATTATAAAGAATGGAGATAAGATGGAGGAGGAGGAGGAGGAGGAGGAGGAGGAGGGGAAGAGGAAAGGACTAATCTTAGGAAGGTATAAATTGAAGGAAAGAAAAGGCACCAGAAAAGAAGAGAGAGAGAGAGAGAGAGAGAGAGAGAGAGAGAGAGAGAGAGAGAGAGAAGAGAGAAGAGTGAAGAGTGTAAAGGAAGACGGAGATGGTTAGAATGAAGAAGTAAATTAAAGGAAAACAAAACACTTCAGGAAGGAGAGAATGAAAGGAAGAAATGTAAATGCGAGTGAAGAGGTGAACAAATTGAAGAAACCCAGGAAAAGTGATGCGATTTTTTATTATTTTCACACACACACACAAAAAAGAGAATTATTTTTACTTATTGCCAGAGAAGTAGGGACGTGAAGGCGGATTTTGGTGCTGTAGCTTTGAGAGACAGTGTATGATGGTGACGAGAGATTCCGGTTTGATTTTTGAATGGTGCAGTAAATGATGATGAATAATAGATAATGAATGATAAATGAAATAATAAATGTAATAGATGGTGACTAAGGTATTTGCTATGATGATGGTGATGATGATGATGATGGTGAATGTATGACTATTGTGTGGTTGATATGGGGACATGTGACTATTTGATGGCTGAGATGGTAACGATGATGATAATGATAATAGTGAATGCACGACTACTGCATAGTTCATATGAGTCATTTTTATTATTATTATTTTATTTTTTTTTTTTTTTTTTGAAGCAAGAGAGCAGGACTGGCCAAGGGCAACGAAGAAATATAAAGAAAAAAATGCCCACTCGGTTGTCAGTCTTATAGAGCCGATAGAATTAGCCAAAGGACAGGGATAAATGTCTTGAAAATTTATAACCATCTAATAATAATAATAATAATAGTAATAATAATGATAATAATAATAATATACTGCTAGTGATGATAACCAATACACGACGCATTTATAACAAACACATGCGAGTAATTAAAATAACTTTTAACTAAAACATGACTAAATTAATCAACCACACCCTTTACTAGTAATACACACGTGACATCACTACTCTACAACCAGAACACAAACAAGAACAATACACAGTAACTAACACACACGACTGAGGACAACAAACCACCATAGTCAACCTGAACTTAACCCAAAAGATGAAAGACACACCAACCATATCAAAACTCATAAATATTCCCAGACAACCACCACCACCACGCCTGTAAAGTTGGTGGAGCGGGAAGACAATGGTACGCTGGGAGGAACATACAGGAATATTATGTCTCCTGGGATATACCGCGAGCTCAGGCCAGGAGAGACAAGAAGGGGTGGGGTAGAGTGGGGAGGAAGGGAGAGAAATGACTGGAGACGTGAATTTGATAGAGGCAGAATATAAAGAGAAGGGAAAAGGGCAAAAAAAGAAGGTAGATTAGTGAATAAATAGAATGACACAGATGTAGAGAAGCTAATGTACGGGAGAGAGGAGGGAAAGAGAGAGTATGGGAGGACAGAAAGAAGAGGAAGATGTGAGAAAGAGGGATAGAGATGATTGAAATAAAGGAGAGGAAGAATAATAATAAAAGGAAGAAGGGGTAAAAGAGTTAGATTAGTGAAGAAATAGAGTAGATGAGAAGGAGAGAAGTAGATCTGGGGAGAAGAAGGAAAGGAGGAAGAGGAAAGGTCAGGGAATGATGGAAAGAAAAGAAGAGAGAGAGAGAGAGAGAGAGAGAGAGAGAGAGAGAGAGAGAGAGAGAGAGAGAGAGAGAGAGAGAGAGAGAGAGAGAGAGAGAGAGAGAGTGTTCCATAAGGCACAGTTGCAAAGAGTGCCACATCTGGCAGGGCTGCGTCATCCTCTAAGAGTCACCACACGGAGCACGAGACCGGTGGTCAATGGTGGTGACGCCGTAGAGGTGCCGCAGTCTCACGGGTGTCAGCATCAACGCACCTTCGCAGGACGCGTCTTCAGGATGTGGAACTTGTTCACGGCCGCGGTGCCTCACGTCCAGGAGATGAACACTCACAGTGTCAAACTGATGGCACATGAGTGGAGACAGACACTGCCAACTCCTCTGACACTCTTTGTGACGTGACACTCGGTGTAGTGCAGTGCGTGAATAGTGCTAGTGAAGTGAAACGAATAGTGCTCCATTTACATGCTGACCATCTTGTATATTATCTATTTTTAAGTCTTGTAAATATTGTAGAGAAATAGATTGTAGTACCCTTAGAATAGGTAGCACACGACAGTGCGCCTTTGGGTACATGTTCCTTTGTATTAAGTTTTGTTTAAATAAAAGAGAGAGAGAGAGAGAGAGAGAGAGAGAGAGAGAGAGAGAGAGAGAGAGAGAGAGAGAGAGAAAGAGAAGAAAAAAGTAATCTGAGTCGTTTAAAGAAAAGAAAAAAAAAACTTGATATGAGATTTGGAAAGAAAAAAAAGAATAAAGGAAGGAAAGAGGAAGATTTGAGTGGAAGATGTGAAGTAGAGATTTAAAAGAAAATAAAAAAGAAAAACACACAAATCACTGACGGAAAAAGGGAAGTGAACGAAGATAAAAGATAAAGGGAGAAAAAAAATATGAAAGAATAGAGTACACGTGAAATAAAGCAAAGAAATAAATAAAAAAAACATAATTAGACAAACTTTGATCAACATAAAATTTTTTCCTTTGGTCAACATAAAATTTCTTCCTTTTTTCATCAACATAAAATTTCTTCCTTTGGTCATCAACATAAAATTTCTTCCTTTTTCATCAACATAAAATTTCTTCCTTTGGTCATCAACATAAAATTTCTTCCTTTCGTCATCAACATAAAACTTCTTTTTTTCATCAACATAAAATTTCTTCCTTTGGTCATTAACATAAAATTTCTTCCTTTTTCATCAACATAAAATTTCTTCCTTTTTCATCAACATAAAATTTCTTCCTTTGGTCATCAACATAAAATTTCTTCCTTTTTTCATCAACATAAAATTTCTTCCTTTGGTCATCAACATAAAATTTCTTCCTTTTCATCAACATAAAATTTCTTCCTTTGGTCATCAATATAAAATTTCTTCCTTTTTCATCAACATAAAATCTTCCTTTGGTCAAACATAAAAGGTCTTCCTTTCAAACATAAGCGGAGGTCACACATAAGAGGAGGTCTTCCTTTCATACATAAGAGGAGGTCACATAAAAGAGGTCATCCTTTGGTCATCAACATAAAATTTCTTCCTTTTTCATCAACATAAAATTTCTTCCTTTGGTCATCAACATAAAATTTCTTCCTTTTTCATCAACATAAAATTTTTTCCTTTGGTCATCAACATAAAATTTCTTCCTTTGTTCATCAACATAAAATTTCTTCCTTTTTTCATCAACATAAAAATCTTTCCTTTGGTCAAACATAAGAGGAGGTCTTCCTTTCATACATAAGAGGAGGTCACATAAAAGAGGTCATCCTTTGGTCATCAACATAAAATTTCTTCCTTTTTCATCAACATAAAATTTCTTCCTTTTTCATCAACATAAAATTTCTTCCTTTTTCATCAACATAAAATTTCTTCCTTTGGTCATCAACATAAAATTTCTTCCTTTTTCATCAACATAAAATTTCTTCCTTTGGTCATCAACATAAAATTTCTTCCTTTTTTCATCAACATAAAAATCTTTCCTTTGGTCAAACATAAAAAGAGGTCTTCCTTTCAAACATAAGCGGAGGTCACACATAAAAGGAGGTCTTCCTTTCATACATAAGAGGTCACATAACAGAGGAGGTCATCCTTTGGTCATCAACATAAAATTTCTTCCTTTCATACATAAGCGGAGGTCATACATAACAGGAGGTCATCCTTTGGTCACCAACAAAAAAACTCCTTATTTTGGTCATCAACAGAGCGCAGCATCCTTTGGTGTTACACATCCAGGTCTTATCCTTAGGTCACTAAGTGACCTCAGTCCCTCCTTGGGGTCAAGGAGTGTCCTGCAGGGCTGTAGTCACCCTTTCCTTGTTTCTTGCCCACTGGGGGCAGCTAAGCTAAGGGCGCGCTTTCTCCTTGCCGACGGCCTCACACACAGTTTCCCGGGGGCCGCCTAGCACGGAGACCGCTTTCCCTTAGCCGCCGCCACGCCTAGTGTCCGTCACGTCCTTCAGTGGGGGCAGCCTAGCAGGGGGAGCGCTCATTCCCTACTGGCTGCCTCGCCGGTGACCTACAGCCCTACGGTGACGATCTCCTTGCCCCCCTCCCATGCAGGGAGTGCGCACTTCAGAGGGACTTTGGCTGCGCTCTCGGCCCCGATCTTCTTCCCCTTCGCGAGGGGGGCCTTCCGAGCCGCGGCAAACTGCCGGGCCTTCTCGCGGCTCCACAGGGCGTACGCTGCCCTAGTGGAAGCCACCCGCAGCTGCTGTTCACTCAGCTGCGGGTGACCATATACAAACCGCATTCCATAAAGAACCATTTTGGTTTCCGAAAAGATATTTTAATACGAACAACTCAACAAAACCAGCGAGTGTCAGGTGGCGGGCAAACAAGATGTCCACACAATGGACAGTTCACCAAAGAGAGAAATTAAGTGAAGAACATTTACAACAACGCTAACAACACCAAATACAAGAAATACACTTATAACAAAACTGATAATGATAATAATAACAATAATAATAATAATGATAATAATAACAATAATGATAATAATAATAATAATAATAATGATGATGATGATGATGATGATAACAAGAGTAATAAAATAATAAAGATAATAATATTAACAATAATAATAATAATAATATTAACAATAATAATAATAATAATAAAAATAATAATAATAATAATAAAAATAATAATAACAATAATAATGATAATGATAATAATAATAATAGTAATAAAAATAATAATGAAAATAACAATAATAATAATAATAATAATAATGAAAATGATGATAGTAAAATAATAATAGTGATAATAATATTAATAATAATAATAATAATAATAATAATAATAATAATAATAATAACAATAATAATGATAATAATAACAATATCAATAAGGACATATAATAACAATAAAAATAGTAATAACAATGATAATAACTATAACTTAGACATCAAGAGCTGCAATTCATCACTTATTTTGAGGTTCTCACCAAAACATCTACTGAAAGAGAGAGAGAGAGAGAGAGAGAGAGAAAATAAGAACTTAAATAGACAAAAAGAAGAAAAAAGAATAATGAAACCAAAGAAATGTAGAAAAAAGGACAAGAGTTTGAGTAAACAGACACAGAGAGAGACAGAGAGAGAGAGACAGAGACAGAGAGAGAGACAGAGACAGAAAAAGAAATTAAGAAACATAATTAGACAAAAGGCGAAAAAAGAATAAAGAAACCAAAAAAAGAAGCAGAAAAAAAGACAAGAAGGAGGCAGCTTAATCCAGCTTGTTTGTTTGTTAGCTTAGTTAGGAGGAGCATGGAAAATAGCTTGGAAACATACCATGCAGTATGGAAAAACTGACATGGAATTTTCACAGGAGGATGAAAGCCAGACAGCAACAGACCTCTTGCTCATTTTGAGGCTGTTTGGAAACTACTTCTAACTGGCTACAGATAAGAGAGACAGGACAGTACAGGAGAAGGCTCCTCCCCACCCACCATTCCCTTCATCTTTCACTGGCATGGAAAATAGTTTGGAAAAGTACCTTGCAGTATGGAAAAACTGACATGAAATTTTCACAGGAAAGGATGAAAGGAGATACTATTATTCACCCTACAGTGAACTCTTCTTTGTATTCCTCTCTTCTTCTTCCTCTCTTCCTCTTCCCCTCTTCCTCTCCCTCTCCATCTTCCTCCCCGGAGCAGAAGAGCAGACTTGCTTCCCTCTCCTTTACTTTTATTTTGAACTTTTGAAACTTGAGCTCCTGTGCTCACGATTTGAAGTCTACTCAGATCGGGGTGCTCTTGCCCACCTCTGGATACATGTAGTAAATATTGATGATATACATAGAAAGAAATGGACATTATACAGAAATGCCAGATAAGCAAAGGATCTGGCAGACACAACATGGTAACTCACCAACATCCTCCAGTGCATCCCTCAGCCTCTCTGCCTTTAGGATGCCCGTTCGCTCCTTGGTGTGGGTCTTGAAGGCATTTTGCCAGAACTTCAGGCTGACCATGAGATCCTTGAAATCAGAGAAACGTAGTCTCCCCGTGGAAGAACTCTGAATATTGCAGATGAAGGAAAACTGGTGCAGAGGTTATAATTATGTATGTAAAGACCAGAATAATGATATTTTAAGAGAGAGAGAGAGAGAGTATTGTTGCATGAAAATTTTAGAGGATTGTAAATACAATATAACTTGGAAACTACTAATCACTTCTTATTTTGAATATATAACACATTACTATTTGGTGGAACCATATCTGAAGTGCATAGTGTATTATATTATAAGCAATGTTAGAGAACTGGAAATGCAATGTACTTCGGAGGTATTAATATTTGAAATAAGTTATTTCATTCATGTGACACAATCCAAATAAAATGTAATATTAGTAAGAATTGGTAATAAGTTATTGTCTTACACCTGTAAGAAACACACCTGGTGGAAGAATTGGGCATGACAAGAAAATCTTAATACAGTACTGGCCTCCCCAGTATCAATCATTTACTTTCATCACTCTCATTCTGCCTTTACAAAACCAATGTTTCTTACTGGATAATTGATATCAAATGCTTGATCCCAAAGCCTCAAACCATATATTACATTAATTATCATTTTCATTCTAACATCTCCGCACTCTGGTGGTAATTCCTTCTCCTATACTTATGTGCTCTGAGGCCCTTGCCATTTGATTTCCTGATCATTTACCCTGATTATGCCTCGATTATGATGACTGCCATTACTCATTGAGCATAATTACTTATCTAGCTTCACATTATCTATATCATTATTTAGTTTTAACAAAAGTAATTAATTCTCTCCTTCCAATCTCTTCCTTCATACAATCTAAATACTTTTCACTTCCATTATTCTACATTATTATTTTTCTAAAAAAACTAGTTGCTATTAACTTAAATAGTGTGTGTGTGTGTGTGTGTGTGTGTGTGTGTGTGTGTGTGTGTGTGTGTGTGTGTGTGTGTGTGTGTGTGTGTGTGTGTGTGTGTGTGTGTGTTTTAATAATGCATACATTAAAAAATCCAGAAAAAAAAAAAAAGGATACATCTAGTGCGAGGATCACTTGTCTGCAGATGTCCAGACTGGCACAGCTCTTTATGTAGTCTGTGAAAGGACAGATAAGGTTAAATCATAACACTAACTTATATGAGTTAACAAACAGAAATACACACCAACTGTAATAAAAGTAATAGATCATTGTCCCCCTTTTCTTTTCCCTTCTAAGAAGATATTACCAAGTGATAGATGCAACATACTTACCATTAGGTAGACATGCCTCTAACAACTCGTGTAACTCAAAGGCATTAACTGTTCGATGTTCATCAGCAACCTGAAGGAACACAGCTTCATACTGCTGCAGGCTCTTGGCATCCACTGAGTCTCTTGCCTTAACCACAGCTGGCTGGACCAGGGCAGAGGGAGTATCCACCAGTCTGGAGAGAGTTACATAAACTTATATGAATACACAGGCCATAACAGGTCTTACACTTGCCATGAGGTGACCTGACTCAGGACTACTAAGGTGATGCTACTTGGAGAAAAAGACATGAAAGCAGAAAGAAATGGGTCTGCAAAAGTTCCAGTGATTTTTGTATACTTTAAAAACAATATAAAGTGGAGATTCAGTACTCAAACATCTTATTAGTCAAACTTTTCAATACTCAAAAAATATCTGATAGTCGAACATCCACACATGTGGTTGTACACAAACAAACTTGAGTGAAACTTTCCCTTCATTTATTGAACTTTAAATTATTTCCCAAATTGGAGCCAGTAATTGCTCTTTAGATTCTTTCAACACCCAGCCTGATACACCATTTGGCCCATTGCTTTTCTGACTTCCAACTTATCCAGTAATCTTCCAATATCCTCTTTGTGCACTACAATCTCCCGTGTGTGTGTTTCACTGTTTGATCTGCTGCAGTCTCTGACGAGACAGCCAGACGTTACCCTACGGAACGAGCTCAGAGCTCATTATTTCCAATCTTGGGATAGGTCTGAGATCAGGCACACACCACACACCGGGACAACAAGGTCACAACTCCTCGATTTACATCCCGTACCTACTCACTGCTAGGTGAACAGGGCTACACGTGAGGAGACACACCCAAATATCTCCACCCGGCCGGGAATCGAACCCGGTCATCTGGCTTGTGAAGCCAGCGCTCTAACCACTGAGTGTGTGTGTGTGTGTGTGTGTGTGTGTGTGTGTGTGTGTGTGTGTGTGTGTGTGTGTGTGTGTGTGTGTGTGTGTGTGTGTGTGTGCATTTCTTACTTGAGCTTGAGTGGTTTGGAGGAGAACACTCTGAGGGTAAAGGCAGACTCTTGGCCAGGCTCAAAGGTAGTGGGGAGCAGGATGTAGCCACCTTGCTCCAACTGTACTCGTTCACACACCTGTAATAGCATTAAGCACGTCATAATACAGAAATAAAAGTGTATAATATGAACAGTAGATAAGTGAAAAGCAGGCTAGAAGAAAAACTATAGTAGTATGCAATTAGATGATTTAAAACAAAACAATAATAATAATGATGATAACAACAATAATAATAATAGTGATAATAATGATGATGATGATAATAATAATAAGAAGAAGAATACATTACTGTACTAATAAGGTCCTCACCTGACGACTGTTTGTGTATTGTGAGTTGACAAGACTTTTGTGTTTCTTGAAGAAGGCTTTACTGATGGAGTCCAGGCCGTTCTTTGAGAGTGGATACGCTGTGAAGCCCACCACCTGTAATGCACGTCAGATTGAGGCATTGGC
This sequence comes from Portunus trituberculatus, assembly GCF_017591435.1. Lineage (NCBI taxonomy): Eukaryota > Metazoa > Arthropoda > Malacostraca > Decapoda > Portunidae > Portunus > Portunus trituberculatus. The sequence continues at coordinate 25,317,256 of NC_059297.1, forward strand.
TAAGAATGCTCTGCAACCACACCTTAGTCACTGTGTGTGTGTGTGTGTGTGTGTGTGTGTGTGTGTGTAGGGTTTTCTCACCTTGGGCTCCATGACAGAGTGTTGGTTGAGGGAGATCACCACCTCTTCCATGTCACTAAGGATCAGATGCAGCTGAGGGTTGATGTGGAATGTGTCTGCAAGTGGAAAGATTAGGATTAAAAACTGAAATATAAATAAATGAAAACTTGGAAACAGAAAATACGTACTTTCAATGACTCAAACAAACAATAACAAAAAAACTTAGCGTGCTGCACAATATGAACTTAATATTGGATTGGACTGGATTGGAGAGCATAACAAAACCACATTGTCGGGAGACGCTGCAGCAGAGGAACATGTTTTTGGGTGGCCACGCGCACCTACCCTCGTTCTTGCACTCAGTAATTAAGCGTGGGAAAGCATCAAATAAGTAGGTGGTTGGGTTAATGTAGACAACAGAAGTATGCGAAAAACAGAACCTTATCAAGTGGTTTTGGTCTTATTTGATGAATAAGGACTGGCACTCAGCTATTATTGTTCCCCTTGATGGTGCCTCTCCTACATGGAAATAATAATGATAATAAATAAATAAATGGATAAAACAAATTAATAAATGAACAAAAGAGTGAATGAGCAAATAAATAAAAGAGTAATGTAAGTAATTAAGTAACTATGTAACAATGGCACAGGGCATCTCACTACTGGATATTGCTACGTAAAGAATCCAAATCAGTAGAAATGTGCAACACTGCAATACTGGAAAAAATACATATATATATATATATATATATATATATATATATATATATATATATATATATATATATATATATATATATATATATATATATATATTATAAGAATGAGAATCCGCATCTTTTCTAACACTAGGCGGATCTTAAAGTGCAACATCAGCATCTGATTATCTGAATTTTATGACTAAGAATTTGTTGTGTGTTTGAGAACAGCTCTGGCGGAGTGAGTAGGGTATCGCTATCCTCTATGCCCTCCCGAAGAGAGGCAAGCTGACATATGTATGAATTTTTATTTAATCGAACTGCTATGAACATTTTGGAAATATATGGATCAATAAAAGGAAGCTACATTCTTGCAGAGAGAGAGAGAGAGATAATTTATGGAGGTTGGATGCAGGGAGTATACAATCCTCGGGTGGAAGGTAACAGCGAGGACAACATTAATTTGAATCGCTCAAGGTTCCATCTAAGGACAGAACAAGAAGTCATACTTTTTTTGAGGAGTTGTGCAAGTGAGAAGTGCAGCCATCACAAAATTAACGTAAGAAACATCCTTATCTCTCTCCACGGCTGACTTGGCGAGACCTCCTCTCAGTGATACAAACGACCGACAGCGCAAACAGAAAAAAAGCCTTAATCACAACAGCTCCGTCTCATTCCCAAGATTTCTGCGTTTAATATCGACTACTTCAACAGCTTCTCGTGGAAATTACTGCAATTTTTACGGATGATTTGGGGATTCAGATGAGAGTATAGCAAAGATTCTGGACACTATGATAATAAGTTCCGTGGCAAATGGAAATGAAATTAATAAGAGACTATTGAAAGCAGTCGAATTGTGCTGCAAAAGAGAGTCAAGAGTATATGTTCCTTAAACCTTACGAGTAGGCAATACCACCCTCATCCCTCTGAACACCTCCATCCTTACCTGGGTTATTCCTGCATCCACCTGCCGTCACGCCTCGCTGCCACGCCCCCTGGTACACGCGCGAGATCCACGGCGTCTTGTGTCTGAGGGAAGGTTCGTCACGGGAGGTCTCGCCATCCAGGTGAATCACTTCCAGGTGGGAGAACGTCCGCACGAAGTCACTGTACGCCATCCTGGGAAGATGCGAGATAGGACGGGAGGGATTAGGATCAATAGAAAGATAGGTCACTCACTTTACTCCTAATATTCGGTGTTTCGTCTTCCTATACTATTTTTCATAGATTTTTAAAAGAGAGAGAGAGAGAGAGAGAGAGAGAGAGAGAGAGAGAGAGAGAGCGCTAATAAATCCACTGTTAATCCCCATTCACTTTCACCTACTACTATCACAGCATCTCCAATCGCCCTTCTCCTCTACGCCTCCCTTTCCCTTTATATCAAGACTTGCCTCTTATCCTTTCTTTTCCATCTCATAGGTTCCTCATATTCATCCTTCTTCTTCGTCCTGCTCCTCCTCTTTTTCCTCTCCTTTCTTCTCATGTTTGTTGGTTTTTTCCACTAATAGTTAGAATAGAATAATTACCCAAACAGTCTATGTATAGTAAGGATCTCAGGATCTATTGCTGTTTGGAGTTCCATTGTATTTCTCTTCTTCCTTATTCCTCCTCTATTCACCTCCTCTTCTTTTCTCCTCCTCCTCCTCCTCCTCCTCCTCCTTTTCTCTTCTGTCTTCTCCTCATCTTTCTCCTTCTCCTGTTGTACTATCATGTCTGCCCCATTATTTGTTAGTGTAGAATAGTTATCCAAACAATACGGTTCAGCAAATCTGACTTCACTTAGTATTCCTTTATGTTCCTTCTCACCTCCTCCACCTTTTTTCAACACGTCTTACGATTGAAAAGCTTTCTTCCCACTCACCAAAACTCTCCGTCTGCCATATACTTGAGGTTCAGTCGCTCCTTCTCCCTTGGTGGCACCGTATCCCACTCCGGCGACCCCCTGCCCCATGCTCCGAGGTACTCTGCGGTGGTACCCAGAGGCGTGCGTATCCTCACCAGCGTCACCTGTTCCCCGCTGTAGCTCTCCACCTGGCACGGAAGAAAAAAGGGCAAAAGAAAGGAAATTTAATAATGGTGTGTGGTTCGTTTGTCTTACTTTACTCTTACGTATTTACTTTGTTTTGTTTTCATTTTTTTTTTTTTTTTTTTTTTAGTTGGTTAGTTTATTCATCTATTTATGATTATCTATTGTCTACGGTAGGTTCTCAACGGAAGAGAAGAACAAAAGAATAACAAGTAGAGCAATAAGAAAAGGATGATGATAATGATAATCGTAACAACAGCAACAATAACACCAATGATAATAATAACAACAATTACGATGACGAGAGAGAGAGAGAGAGAGAGAGAGAGAGAGAGAGAGAGAGAGAGAGAGAGAGAGAGAGAGAGAGAGAGAGAGAGAGAACCCTTTCCACTCCCCCGTCACTACACCACCACCCTCCTCACCTTCTCAATGCAATATATCCTGTAGTTAATTCCGAAGACAATACCGCTGGCCAGTTTCTCAGAGGGCGTTTTGGAGGAGTGGCTGCTGGTGACCACGGCGGTGACGAGTGAGGTGAGGTCCAGTAGCTTGGCCAAGAGACGCCCGCAGGTGGTGGGATCGGCACGGAGACTCACGGACTCCGCTATGCCGCCTGTGAAGTCTGAGAGGCCGTCCAGGGAGGTGCCGTACTTGAGAGCTTCGTAAGAACCGTGCAGTCTGAAGAAAATGTGAGTTTATGGTTTATAGATGTCTTATGGTCTCATAAGAACTTTTTATTAAGGACATTATTTTGTTGGGTTCTTTCTTACCAATAATCCCGAGCGCTAATAAACTATCACGCGAGGCTAAGGTTTGTAAGCGTCTTGTGGCGTCATATGAACTTCTTAATAGGCTATAGAGGTTTTTCTTTTGGGTTTCTCATGGGTAAATTTGCTACTGATAATACAGAACGTTACTAAACTATCGCTTGAGGTTATGCTTCGTAGACTTCTTGTGGTCTCATATGAATTTTTCTTATTAAGAGGGCAGAGATTCTCACGAGTTACAAATGCAATCGTGTTACAAAACTCTTGAAAGAACGCTCTCATGGAAAAATAGAATGCTCTCTCTCTCTCTCTCTCTCTCTCTCTCTCTCTCTCTCTCTCTCTCTCTCTCTCTCTCTCTCATTTTTAATACGAAATAAACATGCATCCAGCATATTGAAATATAAAACTGACAGACATATGAACAGATAATGACTACCTTTATAAAGAAACATCCAAATAAAAAAATAAAAAATCATGGAGTTAAAAACAAAGTAACCTGCGATTAAATTCAGCCTTAACAGCCAAGGGGAAACTTTCATCTGGGTTACGTGCGCGGTCTCCTTCACGTAGCCTTGTGAGGGCGAGGGACTAAACTTGACCACGAGCGCATAGCGACCAAATCAATCCCCGTCACTTGCGCAACGTCCTCTACTATGAGAATGAGAATGAAGGAATTGGATGTCAGTCTAATGGGATAGTAATCTGAGGTTTCGAAATTTAAAAGGACGTCGGATAATGAGGTTAATCAAAGTTTCTTAGTTATTTTCTTTTATATACAAAAACATTAGCAAGGAAACAAAACTAGAGTTAGCCAAGTAGAGATGTTACAAAGTTCAGTGTGTTTTACGTCAATGAATCAAATAGAAATGAACATACGGACAAATTAACTGCTTGATGTTGAACTCACATACGATGAAGAAAAACTAGAACGCTATAGGATACACCAAATTAGTGAAATTATAAGGCTCAACATATTTCACGTCAATAAAGGAAACAAATGAGCACATGGTTAAATCAACTACTTTGTATCTTATCCACAAACATTGAAGAAACAGGCAAAGGTAATTGTCAGATACAGTCTTCCACGTCCACAAACATTTAGTAGAGTATGAGACCACTACTTTTGGTCAGCTGCGCGTTACATTTCACCCACCCTCTAATAATACATGCCGTTATGAGCATCACCAGCTTCAGTCCACAATACAGTACCATAAAGCCAGGCATCCGCTCACATAACAGTACAGCATTACGGTAGTGTGATTGCATTTAACGCCTTGTCTCGCCTCGCGTAGTTGATGAGATAGCCTGATCTGGGTTAGAGCCGAAAAATGTGGATTAGCTCTCTCTCTCTCTCTCTCTCTCTCTCTCTCTCTCTCTAACTCACTTAGCATAGGCCTTTTCCAGCAGGGCGGGCCAGAACTGCGACAAGGACTGTGAATGGACGAACACCAGCTTGCCGTTTACCGTGGGCAGGCGGTCGTCAACCAGCACTTCGCGCCACTCCCCGCACCACCACACGCGGAACCTGCGGGCGACAAAACAAACACCACCACCACCGTCTCGATTAGAACATGTGTGTGTGTGTGTGTGTGTGTGTGTGTGTGTAAAAAAAAAAAAACGTTTATCATTTTCTTTTGTATACGTGATAACATTTCAAGTGTCTAATTCATTTGTGTGTGCTGATATCATTACACGCTGTCATGATTGTGAACTACAGCTCTGTTTATAATAGTTATTCTGGGATTGTCATACATTCTCATATATGTATTTAGCTTTGAGGTTACAATTTAATGATTTATGAATATTGTGGTCAATAAATTATATCTATCTGTCTACGTGTGTGTGTGTGTGTGTGTGTGTGTGTGTGTGTGTGTGTGTGTGTGTGTGTGTGGTGAGAAACAAGGCCTGCATTCTTAAATACTTCGTCAGCGTTTCAATACATTGAACAACATGTAGCGGAACATATTGTGGTTCTGAAGAAAGCTGTCATGGTTCTTTAAATCACTAAGGAATCTATAATGTCAAAGGGAAAAATATACATGAAAACCTCCTTAATCAATCCCTGTAGTCTTGGAAAACAGAATTAATGTGAGAGCAAAATATGTACCTTGGTGAAAATTTTAGTCACTTCATTTAAAAAATATAATGCTAATCTTATATAAAAGAAACAAAAATCATATCTCAAGTTTAATGTACAAATGAATGTTTTTAGTTGTGAATGCTGAGGTGGACTGGGACAAGACAAAGCTAGGCTAGGCAAGGCTATGTTAGGCAAGGCTAGACTAGGGTGCGGCCAAGACCCTGCCACCTCAACACACCTCACTCCTTTACACATAACTGTCTGGTGTGTGTAAACGTTAGGGTTGTTGAGCGGTTTGTGTGTGTGTACGTGCTTTAGTTTATATAATGTTTTTGTGACATCAATTTCTTCCTCCTCCTCGTCCTCGTCCTCTTCTACTATTGGTCCTACTTCTGTTTTTCCTCCTCCTCCTCCTCCTCCTCCTCCTCCTCCTCCTCTTCTATTATTCTTCTGTTTCTCCTTTTTCTAGATTTCGTTACAAGAAAATTGATGTATAATAATAAAATCCCCAATAACAATAACTACAAGTCTACTACTACTACTACTACTACTACTACTACTACCACTAGTACTACTACTACTACTGATGCTGCTGCTACTGCTGCTGCTGCTATAACAGAGACTCACCTGAACACCCCGCAGTAGCCTGACTCTGCATCAAAGTCCTGATCAGCGGGCACGACGCGGTAGAAGAGTCCCTTGGTGAGGTGAAGGCAGCCCAGACACGAGCCGAACCATCGGTCTCCTGCAACACACATATACCGCTCGTTAGGTACTGTACTTCAAACAGCAAACATGTCTGGAAGGAAACTTCTCTCATTGTTGTAGTTTTTATAAGTGCTATTTTCTTTATCTATTTGCAATGGTTATGCTAATCTATGTATTGTATCTACAAAGTAATTAAGTTTTTTTTTTTTTTTGGGGGTGTTAACTCATTCCCTTAAAAATAAAGTGTTTTACATTATAATTCTAAAAAAAAAAATATTAGTCTTGACTCAGATATTTTTTCTTAGAGATGATTTTCAAGGATGCTTTCATGATTCTAATGGTTTTAAAAGGATTCTATATCATTAAGGGGATAGATAGATAGATATTGAAAATTCGTCGTATCATTTCTATGGTCTTTGCAATTAGTACAAAAAAAAAAAAAAAAAAAATCTTGGCACTTTATGCTCCGTTATAACATGTAACACACACACACACACGTCTCTCTCTCTCTCTCTCTCTCTCTCTCTCTCTCTCTCTCTCTCTCTCTCTCTCTCTCTCTCTCTCTCTCTCTCTCTCTCTCTCTCTCTGTGTGTGTGTAGAAGTAACTGCATCCTTTTCTTGTTACACGTTCAAGTACCTACATTTTATAAATTTGTCCACACCTAACTACAAAAAGCCTCTTCCTTTACTAACAACACATGACTTCCCCGGTGTTTGTTCGTTCCTTTTACTTGGCCACACCTATGCATGTACACTCATTCGACTTATCATCACCACAACTCTAGTGATCAACCATCTAATTTTACATTCTTTTTTGGCTGGTGGAGAACGAAAATGAAAGACAATGAAAAACAAACCAAACTCAGAGGCGTCAGATAATGCCAAAAAATTAAGTGTCAAGATAACATAGATAAAATACACCAAATATTTCTTCAAGACAAAACGATGCGGAACTTGCAACCCCACACACTTGTCTTGTCAGAGCTACTACATCACTATTCTCGAAGGACACTTTTTTTTTCCCAACCCAACTCACTGCCGGCACATAGCACTAGGCAGGGAGGCGGGTGGCGCACGGAGGTAAGTACTTGTGAGGGTCAGATAGGTACTCACGGTGCAAACATCTTGCGCCATGTCTTCCACTAGCCACTGTTTCATTACTCAGATGCCGCACGCTATATAAGGTGGTACTCGCACAGCATATCGCATGGAAATGAAATGCAAGGTAATTCTGATTCCTTCTCCAATATCACTTTTGTTTCTGACTACAACACACATATGCACGTACGCACACGCACTACTTCTACTACTACTATTACTATACTACTACTACTAACAACTACACACACACACACACACACACACACAACTGGTCACGGATTTGTCGGCTTACCACCGAAGTATCATTCTTCATCCTGATCACAAAATTTTTTACTTCACAAACACAGATGAATAGAACAATATACTCCTCTCATCTCTCTCTCTCTCTCTCTCTCTCTCTCTCTCTCTCTCTCTCTCTCTCTCTCCTTCCTCGCCTTATTTTTCCTCCTCCATTCCTCCATCCCCTGTTCTCTCTCACCACTCGCCGTTCCTTCAGTCCTATTTGGCAGAGCTTCAGCTGCAGACGAGGCGGCCACAAGGCACAAAAACTGGCCCGCCTCCCTTACACTTTCTGGTGGTGAGGAATTCGCCGAAAAAGAAATAGAAAAAAGTGTGGATGCGTCCTTCATACGTGCCCCATTAACGTACCATTACATGTGGCTGAGCTCATATAAACAGACGAGCACACGGTAGAGTGGAACAACAATTTTATAAGGGAAGAGTAGGATGAATGTATGTATGTATGTAAGAGTGTATGTGTTTTATTTTTTACTGGCATTGTGAGAGCTCGATTCAGTTCAAAGCAGAGGTATGTTGTAGTAGTCCACTTGACAGACACTGGAGGACTTGGGGATATAAACAAATAATTGAAAAGAAAAGTTAAATATTGGTTTACATACACACATACATACATACATACACTCTTAACCTCTTCAGTACCATGACGCGTTTCCATATTCATTCTGCTTACTATTTGGTGATTTAGTACAGGCACATAAACTTATGTGGGGATTATAACAGTGAAGACTCTGGCTATATTAATCTTCTGAGCCCCATAGACTCTTCCTAATATCAATAAAATCGTTTAATCATACTCTAAACTCAAGGTAAAAATGCATCCTGCTACTGAAGGAGTTAAACAGATATGTCCTACAAGACGCCTCCACCTTTACATGCACTTGCTGGATAAGAAAACACCCTAACTAACTGTGCATATAGATAAGGACGCTGGAAAAGAAACATTATGACTATACGATCGAAAATTACTAGCAAACTATTTTTCTTAGTCTTACTTCATTGCAAGGTTCAAATTCTGCATGTTGTTATTACTTTCAGTTTAGGTTCAAAGTTACGAGCAAAAACTTTATGGTGTGATAAATATACACTGATGAGGATTATTATTGTTGTTGTTGTTGTTGTTGTCAATGTCACACTGAAATACACCGCTCAAACAGGATTAGGGAAGGATGTAATAAAAAAAAAAAAAGGAAAACATAAGAACCAGGCGCTGTAACACTCTCTCTCTCTCTCTCTCTCTCTCTCTCTCTCTCTCTCTCTCTCTCATACAAGCAAAATTTCAACACGGCACCTTTTCACTTTAACTGCAATGAATTGATAGATTTCATTCGCCTATTGTAAGGAACAGGAACATTAATTTTCACCTCAACTATCCCACCAAAAGTATAAATGGAAGTCATACCACGAAGAAGTATTATGAAAACAGAACACTTAGCTTGAAATCAGAGTAGTATCATATGATGTCCTTGTCACTGAAGCAGTTATTATTATTATTATTATCAGTAGTAGTAGTAGTAGTAGTAGTAGTAGTAGTAGTAAAAGCAGTAAGTAATAAATGTACCACCTGTAACTAAAGTGAAAATTATCCCACTTGTTTCATGCACTGAGGCAATTTCACACCCTCTCCTGTTAGTTATGCATGGAGGAAGAAAAAAAAAAAGAAAACATATCAACTTCTACTTCACTTTTGCAATCCT
>NC_059297.1:25336689-25341689 GCF_017591435.1 Portunus trituberculatus
GAGATGTGACTCAAGAACTACTGAGAAAAGCCAAGCCAAGGCAAGACAAGACAAGACAACAGAGAAGGAAGGGACGGCCGGATGGACAAGGTGACTCACGGAACCATCGCACGCCTCACCTGCCTGTGCTACCTGTGCATGATGAGGACCGCGAGGCTTTACTGTGTTACTCTTGCGAATCAATGATAAATGATAAATAGTTAATTGATGTGTTTACAGAATTTGACGCATTTTGGCCTTGTTATTGTTCTGTTATTCTTATTTTTCGTTGTCCCCACCAAAAGTTACGCTGAGTTCATTTCAAGTCGACGTAACATTAGACGTAATTTGCTTCACAACAGTTTGCTTCATCGCCATCACGGAGTAATAGCAAAGCAACATCAGTGTGTGTGTGTGTGTGTGTGTGTGTGTGTGTGTGTGTGTGTGTGTGTGTGTGTGTGTGTGTGTGTGTGTACGTGAGTTGCGATTCAAGTTATGCACCAGTGCTAATGGCCGCCACGTGTATCATCCGCCGGGCATAACACATGCAAGACGTTCTTCTACATGTAGTTATGCATCAGCCGTGTGTGTGTGTGTGTGTGTGTGTGTGTGTGTGTGTGTGTGTGTGTGTGTGTGTGTGTGTGTGTGTGTGTGTGTGTGTGTGTGTGTGTGTGTGTGTGTGAGTGAGAGAGAGAGAGAGAGAGAGAGAGAGAGAGAGAGAGAGAGAGAGAGAGAGAGAGAGAGAGAGAGAGAGAGAGAAATGTTACTGAATCAGGATATATATAGATCAACACTATTGAAAACAAAATATATACTGTTTTATGTATCATGTGACTTCCTGTTGTTCATGGCTTGTGGCTCCGTTAAGAAAACACTTGAAGTTACATGTATTTCCCCACACAGCCACAGCCACCCAGCCATCCTCCCACCCACCCACACACACACACACACACACACACACACACACACACACACACACACACACACACATCGCGTAGTGTAGTGGTTAGACAGGCTCCACTCACAATCGAGAGCGCCGGGTCCGAGTCTCGGTAAGCGGCGAGGCAAATGGGCAAGCCTCTTAATATGTGGCCCCTGTTCACCTAGCAGTAAATAGGTACGGGATGTAACTCGAGGGGTTGTGGCCTCGCTTTCCCGGTGTGTATTGTGTGTGAAGTGGTCTCAGTCCTACCCGAAGATCGGTCTATGAGCTCTGAGCTCGCTCCGTAATGGGGAAGACTGGCTGGGTGACCAGCAAGTGACCGAGGTGAATTACACACACACACACACACACACACATACATACAGACTGGTGTTCGTGGGCAGCAGCGGAACTGAATCCTGTTTTATCTCTCAATAAAAAATAGACACTTCATTGCCGATCGCCGCCATGAATCACGGGGTTAGTCACAGCGGCAGGAAGACATAATTAACAATGATTACAGGTGGGCGCGCCTACCACGCCCACCACCAGGGACAAAACACACCAGCTATCGGGCCGCGCCAGATTTCACGTGAGCCAGAATTACGGTGAAAGTACGCTTCGCTATTATTCGTGCGAGGCAAAAAAAGAGAGCTTAGACATGTCATTAATTGATCCTTGCTCTAGTTGTCAGAGAATAATGTACTGCGTTTGTTGGTGTTACTGTTACTACTTCATCTCGCGGCCAGAGACCCGCAGCCGCGACACTGCTGATGTCGTACCGCAGCCTTGCACGCACGCATGTTGATGACCGAGACGTAGCGAAGCGTCCAGCCCGCTTCCTCTCTTTTGTCCCGACGTCCGTCCTCCGCACGTCCCACACCGCACATCCAGTCACCCGCCAAGCAAAAACTCACACAGGACATGACCTCGTGCAACCAGGCGGCCTCCAGCCACGACACCTGCTCCTTGGCTGCCAGGCTGAACGTGACACGGAGAAGCGGCGGCATTGCAATCATAATAACTAAACCTCCAGAGATGACCCAAACCGGCCTGCAGCGGAAGCATAACACTGGCGGGATGAGACTGTCACTTCTTTATTTGGCAACGAAATCATTACGTTTGAGAGACAAAAACAAATTTCATGACTCAATACGGAAAACATAACATGAGTAAAGAGACAGCAGAATAACACATGAGCCACGCAAGGGAGCCCCAGAGGGGGATCGAAGGCAGGAAAAAAACGATCGAGGGCACCAATTTCGAAGAGAAGAAAGAAAGAGAGGGAACATGAAAAAGTATGAATCTCCATCTCCATCAATGCTCGGCAATAATATGGACATTTTCAGGACTCTCCATAAATTTACGAATAATAAAATCCAGTTGTACAAACATAACAAAATTCTCTCAAAATCAGAGGAAATCTTCTTTAAGCATAATGTTCATCTTACTAGTAAATTTCTTTAAGAGAGAACTAACTTGAACCCCCAAGGCAAGAAGGACATGCTGTAAAAACCACTATAAAATTCCTTGATGCATCTCACGTAAAGCTTATAGACAGACAGACACAAAAATAAAATTAATTCAAATCCTAAGACAAGAAGAACACAATACAAAATCCGCTCCTTGACGCATCTTACGGACAGATTATAGAGAGAAAACATACAGATAGAAATAACCTAAACCCAAAATGTAAGAAGAATACGTGTACAGCGGGAACAGGATCCGTCACTCAGTACTCACCCAGCTTGCCGTGGACGATGTCGAAGTGAGGCGAGTCTTCCCTGATGAACACTGGATTCTGCACCAAGTCCTGTGGCGGAGGGAAGAACGAACACAGTACAGTAAGGTGCGTGCAGGATAGCCTCTATTTTCTTTTCCTTCTACTGCTGCTAATAATAATAATAATAATAATAATAATAATAATAATAATAATAATAATAATTATAATAATAATAATAATAATAATAATAATAACAATAACAAACAGTAACAACAACAACAACAATAATAACAATAATAATAACAACAATAATAATAATAATAATAATAATAATAATAAGAAGAAGAAGAAGAAGAAGAAAATCTCTCTCTCTCTCTCTCTCTCTCTCTCTCTCTCTCTCTCTCTCTCTCTCTCTCTCAGGTCACAGACGCGGGTCAACAACAATACGCCTTTCACATCACCCCGGGTCAGAGGTCACGAGGGAGGTGGAGGAGAGGGAGGAGGGAGACTGGAGGGAGGGAAAGCAGACGAAAATTAAAGAAAGAGAAACGGAGGGAGGGAAGATGACGTGGGAAGATGAACAAATAAATATGGAAAGAGAGAGAGAGAGAGAGAGAGAGAGAGAGAGAGAGAGAGAGAGAGAGAGAGAGAGAGAGAGAGAGAGAGAGAGAGAGAGAGAGAGAGAGAGAGAGAGAGAGAGAGAGAGAGAGAGAGAGAGAGAGAGAGCCACCCAGCCAACTTATCCAAACAATTACGACAAAGGAGCGAGGGGAAGACGAGAAAAAAATTACTTCACTTCATCAAACACCATTGAGAAAAAAAATATTGTACCACCACCATCACCACCACCACCACCACCACCACCACCACCACCACCACCACCACGACCACCACCTAATTTCTCTCAATTCACTTGAGTCTCCTGGAGTGAGAGACGGGCTGAGAACTGATGAAAGTGGCGGGGAGGGAAAGCAATGATAACAATGATACGAGGAAATGAAAGGTTTTTATTACGAGGCTGGAACGAGGAATAGAGGAACGGGGATAGTCAAAAGGGCAATAATGACAATAATAATAATGATGGAAGATATTATAATGATGACAGGGAGTATAATAATGATTGGGAGGAGAAATGGGGCCAGTTATAGTGTGTAATGATGATTGGTGATTAGATAGAGGGGAAATGTAATGGCAGGTAATAATGGTGATTGGTTTTAATTACACGTGTGATTGTCATGCGAGAATCTCAAAAATCAGTCATGGCTCTTTTTTATTATTTCCTTATTTTTTTTTCTCTCCTGTGTCATTAGTTTTTTTTTTTAATCTTTGTGTGTGGTAGGGTTGGTGGTTCTCTCTCTCTCTCTCTCTCTCTCTCTCTCTCTCTCTCTCTCTCTCTCTCTCTCTCTCTCTCTCTCTCTCTCTCTCTCTCTCTCTCTCTCTATCTATCTATCTATCTCTATCTCTATCTCTCTCTCAACTGATCCACGAAGATTTGGTACAATTATGCTTTCCGCTTTCTCTCTTTCTCTTTCTCCATCATCCATCCCTTCCTTGCTTTTCTCTTTCTCTAATTACAACACGCTGCCTTTCACTAACTCACACACTTAATCGCTAACTCTTTCACTCTGCCACTGTCACTGTCACTGTCACTGCATCTCTTCCGTCTACTCTACGCTTCTTTTTCCCCTACAACACTGGTTCCTCTTAAATGGATCCCTTCCTTGTGACTCTCAAAGCAGTTTCTCTCTTTAAAAATGCTTCGTTCGTTGGTTCCTTCCTTCGTGTCGCTCAATTACCTCGTGTGTGTTTCATTTTTTTTTCTCGCTAATTGGTTTTACTTTTCCTGCAGTTACGAACATGACTTTCCTCTTTCTTCCCTGCTAGTTAGTTAGGTAGTTAGTTGATGAGGTTTGGCACTTGCACTGATTGTTCGTCTGTCTGTATGTTTGTTTGTGAGTGTTTTTTTGTTTTTTTTTACCCGTCTATTTGTTTTGTCTGTCTTTCTGTGTTTGCCATTTTCTCCTCCCTTTCTGTGTCTGTCTGTCTTTTTTTTTTCTGTCTGTACCTCTGTTTTTCTATTTCTGTGTTTGTCTTTGTCTGCCTGTTTGACTCTTCTCTTCTCTCTCTTTTCTTCTCTTTTCTTCTCTTCTCTTCTCTTCTCTCTCTCTCTCTCTCTCTCTCTCTCTCTCTCTCTCTCTCTCTCTCTCTCTCTCTCTCTTTTACTATAACAATTTAAGCGCACACCTGAACGGAGAACTCCACTCCACACCTGCGCCGCGGACCACAAGAGCAGTCATCAGCTGAACGCCGAGGCAAATAGCAACAAACACCAAGGAATTAACAGTAAACGAGGCCAGGCAAACAAAATACCGGAGG
>NC_059297.1:25346689-25359189 GCF_017591435.1 Portunus trituberculatus
TAATCAATTGTTTAATATTACGAGACACGCAGACAAAAAAAAAAAAAAAAAAGAGGAGGATGTCATAAGTGGTTACGATACTTCACAGTTACCACAATTCCACTTTTTTATATCTAGAGCTTTTTAGTACATGACATTACTACTGAAGGTGACTATAACGCTGTACTCTCTTCCACGTCTTTTGCAACCGGACACATAGACAGACAGACAATCGCTCCTTCCCTCACCCCTTCCTTTCCTCCTTAAGGTTTTTTTAAGGTTAATGGCCAACTCCATTGTTTCACTTGACAGAATAGAAGAAGAAAAAAAAAAAAAAAAAACCATGGATTGTATTTTGTACATGCTAAACTTCACTCAACCTTCCCCGGCATCATCAAAATTCAAGTCTCGTAAAAGAAAATATGTAAGATGTAAAAGACTGACGGAGAGGAGAGGGAGAGGGAGAGGGAGAGGGAGAGGAAAAAGAGGCGTCATCTTTCACAATCATAAGCATAAATTTTGACTTTTTGCCTTGACCCACCATTCCTCTCTCTCTCTCTCTCTCTCTCTCTCTCTCTCTCTCTCTCTCTCTCTCTCTCTCTCTCTCTCTCTCTCATTAAACGGAAAAAGAAGAAAAAAATAACAACGGCGACAAAAACAACAAAAAATAAAGTAATCAATTATTTTTGTTGGTCATTTTCGTGTATCATTGGAATGAGCAAGTAATATTTCAACTGTCTATCTCTTTATCTGTAAGCGTCGTGTGTGTGTGTGTGTGTGTGTGTGTGTGTGTGTGTGTGTGTGTGTGTGTGTGTGTGTGTGTGTGAGAGAGAGAGAGAGAGAGAGAGAGAGAGAGAGAGAGAGAGAGAGAGAGAGAGAGAGAGAGAGAGAGAGAGAGAGAGAGAGATTCAACCTTGTATGTGTTAAAAGAAAATACGTACAAATCTAAAAAAAAAAAAAAAAAGAAAATAGAAAAAAGAAAATCTGGTAAAGGTGAAAAAAGATCTGAAGAAAAACAAATTCCTTTCTAAAGTTTGATAAATATATGAAAAGAAAAAAATAATTCATCACACACACACACACACACACACACTCTCTCTCTCTCTCTCTCTCTCTCTCTCTCTCTCTCTCTCTCTCACACCTTGCCATAAATCGTGTGTACGAGTGAAGAGTCCTCACGATTCCTTCACATGGTAACCGGAAAACCTGTTCAATATGACGAAGGAAAGATTGGAAAAGAAGTATGTGGGACCAAACAGAAGGTAAATATTTCCATTGTCATATTAAGGAAAGGGAAAAGTGGAGCGCAACATGAGGAGAAAACAGGCAGCGAGGATGACACGTGAAATTGGCAGAACGGAGTGAAAATTTGACGGCATAAAGTGATATTAATAATGTGTGTTTTAATATGGAGGATAATAATTAGAGGTTTAGCTTTGTCATTGTTGCTGCCATTGCTGTCACGGATGCTACCACTACTGCTTCTATTGTTACTACTACTACTACTACTACTACTACTACTACTACTACTACTACTACTCTTACTACTTTGACGACGACTAATACAACAACAATAACCACAACAACAATGAATAACAAGAACAACAAAACAGCGAGTCATGTGGAAGCGTGACAAACAAAATAAAAAAGGAAAAGAGGAAAAAAAAAAAAAAAAGCGAAATGATTGTAGCTGTCACCCTTGAAGAAAAACTTTCTCACACACACACACACACACACACACACACACACACACACACACACACACACACACACACACACACACACACACACACAGATAATCACGCTCCATTAAAGGTGTGACTAAGTTCCCGACAAGCACAGTCACGATCTGGGTCACAAGCGGGTCACACTGCAATAAATCATCGACAAATTCTATAACGTCAAAAAAAAAATTGATTCCTTCACTAGTCCACGTAACAAGAAACCCCCAAAGGAAGGAGCGAAAGATAAAGAGACGGCAAGAAGGAAGGGATAGAAGAGATGAGAAAGTTATCATGTACAAAAAAAAAAATGCAAAAGAGAAGAGGGATAAAGAGAAGATGGATGGAAAAATAGGAGGAAGGAAAGGAAGGAAAGAGGGATGAAAGGAATGGATGAAGGAAGGAGAGAATAAAAAAAAAAAACTCCACTTCACCAAAAAAGGAGAGAATGAGAAAAAAAGAAGGAAGAAACGAAAGCATGAAAAAAGGAAAGAATTAACAAAATCCATTTCACGATAGAAGGAACGAAGGAAGGAAAGAAGGCTGGAAGGAATGGAGGGAGGGAGGAAGGAAAGAAGGAAGGAAGGAAAAAAGATGCATTTCACGCACTATCCACTTTAAACCTTCACAAAAAAAGATACTTCATTCCTCAAAGCAGACCAACTCCACCTGTTTCCCACTCCACCTTGATAGACGCTTCCTGCCACCTGGCCTGCCCTCCCACAGTTTTAAGGAAATAATCAACATTTATTACTGAAAAAAGTTATTAAAATGTTCACTGAAAGCTGCACATAATCTTTACGCCTCCAGAACCACACAAGAACATTCGTCTCGTTTCCCTCACGCACCAATAACTAGTGCATCCTGTCACCAGCCCTTCACTGTGTAGCAAAATCCAATGCAACAAACAAGGGCACTGGAAATATTATACCACCAACCACAAGTACTCCAAAAAAAGCTATTACAATCAAAATTAAAGTTCGTTGGTTTTATTCCTGGTATCCATCACATTTAATGCTCTCCAGAACGTCATCCAGGTGAACCCAACTCCCCACTTGTAGCGCTCCAACCACAGCAATAACCTCCAAGTAAACAGCTTAAAACTCACGAGCCAGAGGAGACTCGATCTACTGACCTTACCACTGTACTAGCCATAATAAGCACAAATACACGGCTCTTCTCATAATCCCAAATGCTATTATACCGAAAACAACCACAGAAAAATACCACTTACCGCAGCATATGAGCCAGAGGAGACTCGATCTACTGACCTTACCACTGTACTAGCCATATTAAGCACAAATACACGGCTCTTCTCATAATCCCAAAGGCTATTATAACGAAAACAACCACAGAAAAATACCACTTACCGCAGCATATGCCAAAGAAGTTTCACGCAAAACCAAGAGAAAGAAAAATATAAAGAAATGAAAACAAGACCAGAAAAAAAAGAAAAGACAAAAAGAAAAAAAATACACATAATAATCAAGTAATCGTGAAAGAAATGCATGTACAAAAAAAAAAAGCTAATTAACGAAGAATGACAAACAGAAACTAATAAACAACAGTCATAACATAACAAAAAACAAAAAAAAAAAAAAAAAAATAACATGACCAAGGAAACACAAGCAAACAATAGCATATAATACGACCCAAAAATAAAAAAAAAAAA
Source organism: Portunus trituberculatus (assembly GCF_017591435.1). Taxonomy (NCBI): domain Eukaryota; kingdom Metazoa; phylum Arthropoda; class Malacostraca; order Decapoda; family Portunidae; genus Portunus; species Portunus trituberculatus. Next base: position 25,350,062 of record NC_059297.1, read on the forward strand.
AACGACCAAAATAATAATAATGATGAAAAAAAAACTTAATATGACCAATGACTCACAGAAAAATATCAATAAACACGGCCAAAGGATGCAGCGGAAACAATCACATCAACACTCAGCACAACCAAAAGGAAAAGATCAGGAGAAATAGATCAAATATAACCAAAAGAGAAGAACTCAATCATGAACACCTTAACTGTCATAACACAATGTAGATCAGTACCTTCATCTTCTTATGCTCATTTATTTCCTACCTAGACCCATAATTCATGACATTTTCGTGTTACATTATTCTATACTATTAAATTTTGAGTTCCTGTTTTATTTATTTACTTATCTATTCATCTGTTTTTTAAAAGGATCACAGTTTATCTTTTTCCCAGCGAATATAATAACGTCAACCAGGTCAACCACTCAACTAAACGAAAATATGTTCTACTAAAAAAGAACACAACTTGATTTATTGACTTAAAACATCAAGAAAGCTAATACCATTGTAACTGTGAGTATTAGCAAATGTGATTCAATTAACCAACTGAGGGAAAAAGCACAAAACCAGCTGAAAATGTTATGATAAAAAAGAAACTTCTCACATAATAGACAAATGTAAATTAACGAATCAAAAAGAAACAAGACAGACGAGATTAAGACTTGCTAAAAAAAAAAAAAGAAGAAAATGATGATTAAGCAACGGATATAAACGACAAGCGACACATTTCAAACTCAAATCAGTTCAAACATACACGACAAATATTCACAATAAGACAGACACGAGATACCCAGTGAGATGGAACAATTATTAACGGGTTTGTATGCATGATTACTTTATCGAGTGCCATCACAGACCAACAGGAGAATAGACAATGCGACACACACACACACACACACACACACACACACACACACACACACACACACACACGACAAACAAGAGAGCGTGAGGCAGAGTGCTAATCTTGTCACGGTAAAGAGACAAGACAATTCCTTTATTATCATCCATTAGATGTTTACGTGTTTGTGGGAATGAGAGAGAGAGAGAGAGAGAGAGAGAGAGAGAGAGAGAGAGAGAGAGGCAATATATTTCCCTGTCCGCCAATTGTAACGTCGAACCGTCACCATCTCTGTGATACATACATAAGAACAACAGCTCGCGATGATTAAAGTAATGATGACAAATGTACTCCCAGCACTATCATTACTCCAAATCAACTGTCAGGCTCGCGCAAACAGAGACACATTCAAGATAACGAGTATGGTGACGAAGGAGATAAGCGACAATGTGCGAGGGGGACGAGAGAAAGGCGTGAAGTCTTGAGAGAGCGTTGTAAAGAAAAAGAGATGACTTGTTCATGGCGCGTGACATCTAACCTCTGTTGGCTCGCGATGAATTAGCGTCTTTTGGTTTCCTCTGTTCCCTGCGTACATTGTGACCGCGCATGACAAGTGGAGTGAGGTTGGTGGTGTGAGGAGGAAAGAAACACGAGATGGGAATCCCCTTCGTGGTTAAGAAGTATAGCTTATTTTGAAACACTCTGCCGCCTTATAAGAACTATTTTGAAAGGCCACAGGGGTGATTAGTCAGTTTTGAGTGCGTGTCTTCTTACTATCACTTAAATAATCACTAGGATCATTAACATACCTGTGGAAACTAAAGTGATTTCACCTAAAGTGTGTTAAAAGTGCGAATAAGAGACAAGGCGCCAAAACACTTGAGAATAAGGTTCCTATATATCAGAGGTGCAAAAACCCTAACGTCGGTGCACGGGTGGCGGAGCACTTCACATCCGTCTCCATCGTGTTGGCTGTTGCTTCACCCTCGTCACTTCAACGCGACTTTCACGCAGTGTCTCTAAACACTCACGCGGAACATGAACTGAGTAATACAGACGTGATGAAGCGCTAGTTACGGAACACACACACACACACACACACACACACACACACACACACACACACACACACACACACACACACACTTTGGCTAACATTTGGCAGGCTGAGGTCAGGCCGGGTCAGGTGCAAAGATTTCCGTTGAGTAGCAAGCAGTTGCTGTACTTCTTCCTGAGCAAGAGCGGGGTCAAGGTGTTGTGTAAAGGTCTCAGCCTCGCCTATACTCCAGCTCACACAGGGAAAGTACAGCTAGCAGTCACACAATACTCAAGACAGTGGTAAATTACACAAACAGCGACACACCCACACGCATGCACGCGCACAATACAGATAAGAAGTCTATTAGGTAACAGCCATTAATATTGCACCAGCGGCGTGACGAAGAAAGATCTTACAAAACTACAGAGGCACTAGAGCGGCGCGCAGGTAACACAACGCCGCGTAATCGTGATGTGCAGATACTCGTGTCCGATGTGCATTTTTTGTTCTGCCAAAGACAGATGACATGCCCCACCGAGCTCCCTCAGGCACTGCATCCATAACCTGCCCTTAATCTGCGCTGAGTGTCGAGATTTTCTGGTTTGAGAAAATGAGTCAATTTATCTTCAGTATTTCTTTGTTTATTGAAAATCCTCCAGACTGAGAGGAGTAAGCAGTGCAGTGGAACGCCTCTCTACAGACTGCCATTGAGGTGTTCACTGACCAGCTTTATTTCTCTTACTCCCTGTGGTGAAGTTCAAAACACATTCTTGTTCGAATAACGTAACCTTTTTACATATAGACATTTTTCTCCCATAATTCCCTCCAACACTTTTAGACGATCATTTTAGTGTACAGTCTCTTATACTGCTATGTGGAATAGAAGGCGCAATTAACCACCTATTACCTCCTCTTTTCATGTGTTCTAAATGTTAGAAAAAAAAAGGGCCACAACAGCCAAAGGTTTAACGATATCCACAGAGGTGCCATTCACCCTCAAGCTGCTCCGTGACTCGGGTGGAACCATCAATCAAGTCCCTTTCATTTCCACTCATTCTCTTCAAGGAACAATCACCCAACACTTTACTTAATAAGCGCCACAATTTGCCTACAAAAACAAGGTCCTTCAGAAACAAACCATTTGATAATGTAGTAGTTAGGTTTGCATTCTTAAAGCCTTTGAAATCTCATTAAGACTATTCGAAGGTTACGTAGATGATAGATGACGTATACACATGACAGTTCTTCTCATCTACGCAGCAGAAGCTTTGTTACGCTATCACTAAATCATGAAAGCATTCTTCAAAACTCCGGCAGTCTACACAAGAGCCCGTTACAAAGTAGTTGAAGTAAGACAATAACGTGCTTGAGAATACATTCCTCCCTAACAAGAGGCACAATGAGTAGCGTGGAAGTAATATGGTTCGCCACTACAAACAAGACGAAGCTGCAACGCCACCACCCAAACACTAGAGACCAGTCAGTCTTCCCACTAGACATCACACTCGCCTAGTACTTATACGTACTTACAACCTGACACTGCAGATAGTGTGAGAAAAACTAACGCTGCAAATAACTGAATGAGGCTATCACGCAGTATGGGGTTTCACAAGTCAGCAATAAACCACACCTGTGTCTAACATGCCGTGAGCGAATGTGGCCGTCCGTGAGGAACCTTCTAGCGCCTTACGCGCCTCTCGAAAGAAGAAAAGCACCTCCAAGAACTGGGAACTTCCACTGTGACTTGAATTACATCGCCAGTATCTTCTCTCCCAGCACGACTCTTTTTGTCTGGGTTAACGAACATTTTTCTCGCCTTTTTGCCTTCACTTCAAAACCTGTCTGCCGGCACTCGAGAAAAGGAGGTGAAGATGATAGTGATGGAGGAGGAGGAGGAGGAGAAGAAGAGGAAGAGGAGGAAGAACACTATCAAACAGAAACAAGTTATACTACAAGCGTAACCTAACACTCGCATACCATAACCAAGTAAAAAAAATCAATAAATAAATAAATAAAAAACGATCATGCTAATGAAAATGTGGATCAGGAATAGAGCACATCGTGAATTCAAAATCCCTCTGTTTTTTATAAAATGAAACCAGCCACAATGAATCACTATTACGATAACTGGAGGGGTTCTATTTTTCTCTCTTTTCCTCGCACATCACGTCCACCATCATATTAGCGGCCGGGGCTCCAAGGAAAGGCTGGTGTGGGAGTGTGGGGTGAAAACATTGCCTGTGGTGATGTTTACTTCATAATAGGTGGTGGTGAGCTGCTGTTGCCTTGTTAGTCCTCAACAGGTGCGCCCTCCGTCAAGGCTACCTACCCGTGTGTGTGTGTGTGTGTGTGTGTGTGTGTGTGTGTGTGTGTGTGTGTGTGTGTGTGTGTGTGTGTGTGTGTTGTTTAACTGGTATGATTCAAGGTCGTGATGTTCTTTCTCCAAATATAATCCACGTTATCACACTATACTCTATTTCTCTAAGTCTGTGTTTTTTCCTACCTCACTGTATTATCTCCACCAATAGCTTTTCTTTTTTTTCACCTCCTCCTCCCTTGCCTAGACTGAAGTTGCATTCCCCATCCACTTCAAGGCCACCTGTGTGTGTGTGTGTGTGTGTGTGTGTGTGTGTGTGTGTGTGTGTGTGTGTGTGTGTGTGTGTGTGTGTGTGTGTGTGTGTGTGTGTGTGTGTGTGTGTGTGTGTGTGTGTGTGTGTGTGTGTGTGTGTGTTTCCTGTGTAACTAATGTGTTTAGAAAATTATATGATCGTTCCTATTATACTTGAATTGTTTGCTTTGTACAGGTTATATTTTACTTGCATTTTGTGATCATTAAACTTACTGCAACTACTACAACTACAACCGAACACACACACACACACACACACACACACACACACACACACACACACACACACACACACACACACACACACACACACACACACACACACACACACACACACACACACTTACGAGTCAAGAAACGCAAAATTGCCAACCTAAGAAAGTACGGCGGAGCATAACAGTGTCCTTGAGGGAGCGTTGCCACCACCACCACCACTACTACTGACAGCAATCACTCTCATTTCCCGTCATTCCTACTGCCACGAAATGCCTCCAGACAGCGATGAGGAGGGGATATTGCACCACACAACAGAGGGAGAGTTACTGTGAAGAGGGAGGTTGAGGAATAGTGGAGACGCTTTCCCTCACTACATCACACACTTAGTGAGATACGTACACACGAGGCCACACACTAGCTAGCGTCATCTATATTCTGAAACAGTTCTATATCGTACCACCACTATACGGGTTTCTAATTGTATCTCTGGTTCTAGTGGCAGATTAACATGAGTTTTTGACGTAACTAACAAGAAAAATATTCTTGAAAATCCAGTTAATCACCTCTGTGGCAGGAGGAAAAAGCGTTTCTGAATACACGCGTAGGCTTCTTGTATCTGTCAGTGCCTCCCCGTCACACCCCTGGACGCGCGGCACGGCTGAGTTCACTGTACAGATATCGTTGCAAAAAACCACATCTTCACGCCACCCTAGCCAGTTTTGGTAGCGATACGAGCGAATGAGGCTTCCCCTGTGGTGACCATCTGTTGCTGTACCGTGGGGAAAGCAATGCGATACCCTGACTATTCTCCTTTCTCATACATATCATTGTTAGCTTCCGTAAATCTTCCCTAACCTTCCTTATTTATCTCTGTCCTCTATTCGTCTGTTCCAGGCCGCCTAATAATACTTCTTATCTCTCAGTTTAGTTGTCTGTCTTCCCAGGCTTCTTCTACTATCCCTAACCTAATATTCTGTATTCTAAATGTCCATGTCTTATCTGTTAAGCAAACGAAGTGTCCTGAGGTAATGATAAGCCAAGAGAGATGCTGTACAAAGACCTCGGTGACACCAACGCACCGCACACACAACACACATCTATGTATAGTCATACTTGTAAGGATGAACACACAGAATACACTCTTCTGTAACACCCATACATTCCTAACGGTGGTTTTTTTTTCTCTCTCTCTCTCTCTTTAGAGATTTTTTATATACTTTTTAATGACCACACAGTTTTTTTTCACAATAATTCAACTTTTTTTTCATATTACCGTACGATTCTTTCTTCCTTTTTATTGCTGTTTATTTCTTTTCTCACCATCACCGTGCACATGTCCTTCACAACAAAATACTATTACTACTACTATATCTACTATTCCCACTCTTACTCTATCCACCTCTACTAGTACTACTACAACCATCACTACTGCTGCTACAATTGTCATTACCACAACCACAACTAGGCCGCTACTACAACCATTCCCCTGCAGGGTAACAAAAGCTCTCTCCGTCATGGTGCGCCGCCAGGTACAGCACACACACACACACACACACACACACACACACACACACACACACACACACACACACACACACACACACACACACTGGACCATATTTTTCTGCAGGATTTCTAGCCCGCATCTTCAATACATTCAAAAAGGCTCTAGTTAAAGTTACACGTGTTATTGCGGATCTTTTTTTATGGTTCTAGTGACAGATTGACAGCCTTTCTGCATTACTACTTAACAGGAGAAACACCCTTGAGACCCCGGCTATTCTCATCTTTGTGGTCTTTCAAAATAGTCATGGTGAGAAAGCAAAGGAATTTCAGAGTAGGAGCTTCTGCCTCAGACCTGCATCACCACCGCGGCCTCACAGCAGCCATCAGCCCTCAATACTACTGTGTCATTCTGCCAAGTCACTCAAGAAAAGAGACAGATGCGTGCTAAGGTGGCCCTCGGGTAGTGATGTCATAAAGTAAAGGAAGTTTCATGTTTCTAAATTGTAGAAATTGATATAACCGTGAGAAAATACATCATTTTTGAATACTTTTTCTTGGTAAATTTTGGAAGTTGTCTGTTTTTTTCCCTCTCTGAATTGACCTCCTCTTATGGACGAGCTATATCTTTTTTTTTTTTTAAGAGTTCAGCAGATTAAGAAGAAATAGTGATAGAACTGGTAGAGATAGCTATCCGACACTTTTTTTTCATTTTAATTGTTGTTCTTGTTTGAAACCTTGTGTAGTATATGCCATCCACAAATTTGGGCAGCAGTACATGCATAGATATACACCCACGAACAAACATCCATCCATCCATACATACATACACACGTACTCCTACCTACGTAATCACCACTGCCACCGCCAATGCAATCACCACACATCCTTGTCATCGTAGCTACATAGACATTACAGCAAACAACCTCCTATTGAAGAAGATAATGGCTTAATAGTAATTTCCTCACCCCACCACTACCACCAACTCCATCACTACCACCACCACTACTTAAGCCACTCCTATAATCAACAACATCCTATAATCTTACTATCGATCAATAACAATATGAAAACCTTCGTCCTCGTGTTCTCTCATAAGGAATATTTTATAAAGTCACATACATGAGAAAGTATCGTTGCAAAGTCATTTATTCCATTCTTTTGGGTAACTCTCTTGATCCTTTTTCGGGAACTGGCGTCTCAGTGGGGCTTTTTGTTTGTTTTTTGTTGCCTTTGGCCGGTTTCTTACTATCACATAAAAAATAATGCGCCAATGACCGTAAAAATCATCCCAATAATAATATGTCCACGAGAATCATACAGTATGACATTGCAACGTTTAAAATTTAAGGATAATGATGTCACTGCAAAAGCGCTTCGTGATTGGTGGTGACGTCAGTGTTCACCTTGAAGCAGCGGGAGAGACTACATACGTGTGGGCGCCTGGGCCTGGGAAGGAACCGTTCACAAACTCAAGTATGCTTAAACAAATGGGCGGAAAAGCATCATTGGTGCATGCTGAGTGGTAATGTGCAAAACTTAGTGGAATATTTGTGGGGTGGGTTTCCTCCAATGATGCAAAATCCTTATGGAACTATCACTAAAATCATGAAAACCTTCTTGAAAGCTCCAGTACCAAACATTCACCAGAGCCTGTTGAAAGTAGGCAAGGAAAGACCCTTGCACTGATTCGCGTCATTTTTCCGTAGCTATCAAAAAATTCTTGCACGCAACACACTGCGGACACCAACATATGACAGCTGCTCCGTAATATTACCAAGTCTGCACCGGTGGCGTTACAGTCTTATGCGTAACACTTCTTACATACGTAATACACAAAAAAAAAAAAATAAATAAATACACAAACAAAATAGAGACAAAGAAAACAAAGAAATGATAAGGTGATAACGGTGAGGAACATGTCAGTAGAACGAAAGACTTGATACGAAACACACACACACACACACACACACACACACACACACACACACCCACACACACACAGCAAGGAATCAGGCAAGACGCAGCAGAGTAAAGGGCACTCGAATAACCTGAACAGCAGCCCTAATAAATTCACCCACTCAGGTCCAACAGACAAGATGATGATGCTAGACGGCTGACTGACTGGCTTGGTTGCTTCGCTTTTACTTTCAACCTTAGCATCACCAACGCAAAACACACACATTGCACCAACTATCACGCGTTCCTGAGGTGAAGAGGAAGTGGGGCATCTGAACGTACGAGTAATTGAATAGCATAAGAGATAATAACAAAGGTGGCGTGGATGAGATTCTAAGGGATAGTTATTATGATACGGCTTGATGTGAGGCTTTTGAATTTAACAAGGGTATAGTAAAGAGAGATAGAGGCCATTAAATAGGGTGGTAGATGACTGGAATGGACGCAGTAGTCGGGTTGTTAAGGTGCTTGGATTGGATAAGAAGACATAGAGACTGCCATATAGGCCTATTGACTTCTTGCAGTTTTCGTTATGTTCTTATTAATCTTGTAACTTAGATAACGCACTGACCAGATCGTTTATATTCGTGCAGTCTATAGGGGACTTCTTGTAGCTTTCGTTATCCTCTTGGTGTTTTTGTAATTCAAAATAACTCACTCGTCAGGTTCAACATATTAGTGCAGTTAATAGGGAACGTTAAGAGAAGAGTGGACAAGTGTATGGGCAGAGAGACTGTAGGAAAAAAAAAGGAAAAAATGAAAAAATTAACAAGAAAAAGTAGGAAGAAAAATAATAATGAAAAAAGGGTGACCAAAAATACTGAATGCTTTTATTTCTATTTCCCACCTCACCTCACCTAACCACTTCTTTCCATAAATAAAATCACTACTGTTACTTTTTCCCCCTAATATTTTCTTCCCGACCACCAGGCAGGGATAAAGTACTGTACACTTG
>NC_059297.1:25364189-25366689 GCF_017591435.1 Portunus trituberculatus
GAATAAGTAAGCCACCACGTGCAGCGAGTTAACTAAGTGTTCTTGCTTTCACCGTTATACGAATTAAGACTTACTTTATCAGTTTAAGTGCGTAAGTGTACTTAAATTGAATTTCATTGCAGCTCCAGTCAATGCAATAAACGGTTTTACAATCGTTACTTAATTTCAGATCTCACTATTTGGAATACTTATAAACCAAATTTCACCCGTCGGTTATACATTAGTACTTAAAAAAAATATATATTTAAGAGTTTTGTCATGACCTATTTGCGATCCTTATTATAAAAACACTGCTGGTGCAAACTAACCTCGAGACAGTGTTCTTTCAGGGGCCGGACTCTTGACATAAAACTGAGTGCTAGGAAGCGCCCGACACTTTACCAAACAGACCAAGATGATTACTGTAGTGAGTACACAGCTTGGCCTAAGTGAACTTCGGTCGCTCCAACCGTATACTATCTTTACAGAAACCACCACGCAAAACGTTACATGTGAGAGACAACTCGAGGAAGTTAAAAACAAATAACACTGATATAGACGACAAAAAGATGTAATAAAGTAGCGGTGGTGGTGGTGGTGGTGGTGGTGGCGGTGGCCGTGATGATGATGGCGATGAGTTGCAAAACCATGACTTTATAGATTAAGGTTTCTTCTCTCATTCATTTCCTTTTCCCGTGCCGTAACACTGACACAGTTTAGCATCACGTGAGGCTAATAGGTTCAGTTCAGCGTTATGAATACAAATAACTGCCGGTAAAGGTCAAAATAATGCACTCTGAGTCACCTTTGTAATGCTGCACACTCGCCAGTCACGATGTGTGGGTGTGACGGCAGCGAAAATCAAGTGGTAGGGAAGCAAGATTTGAGATTTCTTGCATCTAAAGGTATACAGGAAATTATTTATTATTCTCTCTCTCTCTCTCTCTCTCTCTCTCTCTCTCTCTCTCTCTCTCTCTCTCTCTCTCTCTCTCTCTCTCTCTCTCTCAAAAATAAAAATAAAAACTCAGCTATCATATTTGTCCAGCCAATATAAAACCTTTAGACAATATTGGACACATCTATAGACAGAGATGATAGGTAGACGGAGATGGAAAATACTGTCATATGGAAATTCTCTCTCTCTCTCTCTCTCTCTCTCTCTCTCTCTCTCTCTCTCTCTCTCTCTCTCTCTCTCTCTCTCTCTCTCTCTCTCTCTCTCTCTGACATCACCCTCGCCTCCATACTAATAAACCCTCCATGCATTTTTCTTTGCTGCGACACCCTGCAGTAGACACACCACAAACAAGCTTCCAGAGTGAGTGTAGGAGAGGACGTGTGGGAGGAGGTGCAGTGTGGGCTGAAGGGAGTGGCGACGAGAGGAGAAGGGGGATGCAAAGACAGGGCGTTGTTGTTAATCTGGTGCACTGGGAAGGGTAGACAAGAGTGCAGGTGGTGGTGTGACGTAAGGGAAAGGTTGGTATGTGCGAGGAGGGTTGGAAATATACCAGGAGAGAAGGACTGCATATAAAAGTTAAGGGAGAGACGGTGACTAATGCAGGGTATAGGGTATATGTCAAAAGAGATTTCGTTTGTAATGATCTGTAATTCTGAAGTTTCCAGGTGATTAAATGTGTATGTGAGTGAGGGAAAAAAGTTTATTATAGATCAAGGAGGAGGAATTGGGCAAGGACAAAGAAGAAGAAGGAGACGGCGGAGAAAGAAGAAGAAGAAGAAGAAGAAGAAGAAAAGAAAAAAGAAGAAGAACAAGAACAAGAAGAAGAAGAAGAAGAAGAAAAGAAAAGAAAAGAAAAGAAGATGATGATGATGATGATGATGATGATGATAAAGAAGAAGAAGAACAAGAACAAGAATAAGAAGAAAAAGACGAAAATGATAAATGACGAAAAGAAAAGCTGATAAAAAAATATATATATATATATATATATATATATATATATATATATATATATATATATATATATATATATATATATATATATATATATATAATGGACAAGAAACAGATGATGATGATAATGATGACAAATAAATAAAAATAACCAAAGATGAATGCATGAATGAAAAGTAAAGAAGAAAGGAAGTCTCACTTTTCACACACACACACACACACACACACACACACACACACACACACACACACACACAGTCAACGAACGATAACCAGACTACCCCAGACGCCTACCCATCAAAAACCTGTTGGCTGAGCGGCGCATATCTGACTAATTCCTGACGTCGAGCCTGGTAAAGTAAATGTCACGGGCAGTCCCGGAAGACAACGAGAATGTATCGCTGACCCACCACCACCACCACCACCACCACTCGTCTTGGTAATGTTACTTGATTCTGAAAGTGATCTCGTATTTACACTCTCCTCGTAAAACCTTAAGTCTGACACACATTTTTCTTTTTTCTTTATCTTTCTTTCTGTCTATCGTTTTTGTGTTTATTGAAATTGCTCCAGCTTCCTCCTTCATCATGAGTCAGTTGTTCGATACGCAGC
>NC_059297.1:25371689-25434189 GCF_017591435.1 Portunus trituberculatus
TACCATTTAGCTCTTTCATTCTTCTTTTGCACTTGGCGTTTTCTTGCTGCTACATTAGAAGTTAGGTAATATGCCAAAGTACAATTTTATCACCCACTCTCTTTGATTATTCGTAGGTGACTCTCTCTCTCTCTCTCTCTCTCTCTCTCTCTCTCTCTCTCTCTCTCTCTCTCTCCCACCTTCATCAACCACTACCCCTATTACCACCACCACCACCACCACCACTTACAAGGGCGGGTGTGTCCCCTTGACGGTCATGTCCTCCGCCGCTTCACCACCGCCGCCCGGATCAGATATCAGAGTCACTGAACTGCAGACGTGAACAACCTATGCCCGTAACCTCCACAGAGAGCATATGTCTCCAGCTAACCACAGTGGTGAAGCTGCCTCGAGGGACACAAACGTACATGAGGACAGTACTCATTCCCCAAGAATATCATAGTAATAAGAGGAGATTGGGACAGGATCGTTTCTTTGTCGTCTTGTTCTTGAGAGGCAATACGCACCCTCGGTAATAAGGTCACAGTAAGTGTAATCTCAACTCCGCCCTCGTGCTCCACTGCCGCCGCCGCTACCACCGCCACCCCATTGTTGCTGCAAAGCCCGGTGCGTACCATTCAGTGTTCCCGCTATCTTATGAGCTACTGTTTGTTTGGTGAAGCTCTCTCCCATTACTAACTACTAAGGAAGGCTATTATTGCTGCTACTACTACTTTACCTACTCCTACTCCTCCTCCTCCTCCTCCTCCTCCTCCTCCTCCTCCTCCTCCTCCTCCTCCTACTACTACTACTACTACTACTACTACTATAATGATGTAACTTAAGATGTCTCGCTGTATTTTTTTTTTCTTCTTCCTTTTCTTCCTCCTCCTCTTCTTTGCGAGTTTGCCCAAGGTCAGTTTGGGTGCGTGGTACAGCTAATCCTGAACCAAGAGATACAAGTCCTTGTTGGCAACACACACACACACACACACTGATATCAGTATATGCGGGACGTTGCTTTAGGAAGCTTTAACGCAAACTAACAAACATTATACGACGAAGGCACTCATAACAACAAAGGAAGCTACAACACGTCACTGTAAGAGCCCTTTTATGAAACAAATACCATTCCCATCTATACATTTCCATAACCTTCTCTTAACACTCCTTACTGACTCCACTAACAACCTGAATACCGAGTCAATTCTACACACAACACGCACATGAAATCCAGAATCTTCATAATCTACTTTTTAAATCTAGCTCGTTACTCCTTACCTTATCTGGAACAATAACCGTGAAGATCTTGTCCTTGTTCTACCACGCATGCCACTTCAGTACTATCTTGAATAAATCTTCTCTTATTCTACTCCTCACTGACGAATGTAAATCTCAAGGCTTTTGTCGCCTCTCGCAAGGGTTACTACGCATCCCTCGTACGATTTTCATCCTTCTTTGCACGGACTCAATCTGGTGGACCTTCAATCAGACCCTAATATGGGAGCTCTCTTCTACCATCTTTAATTTACTAGTATAATGAATGGTTGAACGGTTACTGCTTGGAAAAAAGTTAATGTTTATATATAACCTTTTTTTTCAGAGTCAGAAAGAGAGAAGAGGAACAGGTATGGTGGGTGAGGCAGTATTCTGTGCCTTTATCAACATCTATACAACAAAAAATATTATCTCGAGCGAAATGAGAACTACCATATTACCAAACATGCACCAGGACGTCACCACCCCCACTACCACCACCACCTTCATCATCAGCACACAAACCTACTGCCTGGGCCACCAACACCTTAATTTGCAACAACCATTAACCAACGCCTCAGCCAAGGATGCTCCTCACACAAAAAGCAGGATATTGCAGTCACACCACGCACCAAAAAATAACCACAAGCATATACTGGCCATCGTTATATTCTCAACCACCATCTATTACCATCACTACACAGGCTATCTTAACATAATTTAACCACAACCCTCCACCATAGGATAAGATAGAATAGGTTAGGTTAGGTTAGGTTAAGTTAGGTCAATGAGCTTAAAACAAGGGGAGACTGGAGATTAAAAAAGTTTCTATACTTATTTTAATGTATATCTATTCTAATCAAACCTATTTGAACCACTACCCTCTGTCATAGGATAGGTTAGGTTGAGTCAATAGGTAAAATCATCTTTTCAAAACTAACTTAACCTAAACGTGCATCATCTAAGCTGATCTAATGTATTTAACCTTTACCTACCATAATATTTTCCTAAACTAACGTCTTGTAACCTAACCTAACATCACCTAACGCATTTAAACCTTACCTACCATAATTTTTCTTAACCTAACCTAACCTCTAATCTAAGCAACTCAACGCAATCAAATTTCAAACCATACCTACCATATTTTTCTTCTAAGCTGACCTACCGTAGTCTCACCTAAACTCATCTACACGCATTCAAACCTGACTAGGCGTAACCTGACCCTATCCAACCTCATCTTACCCATCCCGAAGGTAGCTGAGGTGACTTGACTTCATATGATCCCTCACCACCACCACCACCACCACCACAGACAAACTCACCATAAAACCACATCCCCCTCATCACTACCACCCATCATATACCCTGAGCCACTATCACCACCACCATTACCACCACGTACTATTACCTCACCACCATTCCGCCGCTACATCACTGCCACCATCAGCCGCCGCCACCACTCCCACCGCCTCCAGCGCCGCACTTTCTACGCAAGTATTCCTCTGGCCTCTGCTGCGCCCTGGTAGCGGCTCAGGGACTCTTTAAAGGTTGGCTCCCCGCTTTACCGCCGCTCCTCGCTACTACTATCACCGCCGTACGGAAATACCGCCAACACTAACGCATACCAGTCTCACACCTCTCCCTTCCTTTCGTACTGTTGCTCATATTCAGAAACGCTTTGGTCTTTCACCACGACTATTTTCAAAGGCCACAGAGATGATTAGCGGGGTTTTCAAGAATGTTTCTCCAGTCAATAATGTACAAATCTTGCCATCTGCCTCTAGAAGTGCAAGAACACCTTAAAAACTGGTGTAAATTTAGATAAAGCCTTTTGAAATAGTGGAGGTGACGGACAGGAGTGTTTGGGAATACGAGCCTGTAACGAAAGGGAAGGGTTATCGTTGTTAGGTTCATTTATTGTTCTCTTATGATTTTCTTTTTCTATTTTTCTTTTTTATGAGGCATCGGGTCTGCTGCTGGTATGTTGAGAGGAAATGCCGTCAACACACCTGCTTCACACTTTTCTCTCATTCCTGCGCAATAAGACAAGGAAAATATCTACCCTGTTTCATTAAAATTAATATCTTTGTAAAGGACTAGGTATCTTTCAACTCCCTAAACACCTCAATATACAAATACTAACAGTGTACCTAGTTACTCACGTATTCACTTGTACTTTTAACAGGAATAGAAACATATCGTTGTTATTTGATTTCTTTTAACTATTTTCAAGATGTACGGTATGCTGGTCTCAAGGCACACTGAAATACTGCACCTTTCCTTTTCACTACGGTCGGATAAGCTGCTCTGACGTCACACAAAACAGAGATAACAATAACAAACCTCACTAAACCAACGCAACGAGGATACAAACTTCATGCATTTACTTAGCGCGGTAGACACAAATTTGCTTCGTTAAGGTGCTCGTAAAGTACCGCGCGAGGGGGTAAGTGCATATGTGGTTTCGTTCTTAATATGGCGTTTAAATCACCTTACTTCACAACCACTACTCAATGAACAGCCCATCCCGTTAGGTGAAGCCTGCAGGTAAACATTAAGTCCGTGGTAAGACTCAGCCAAGGTTGTTACACCCTCGCCTGCCTCTCCCACACACACACACACACACACACACGAAGAAAAACATACATCTGAAACTTATATCTTCAATTAAACCCTTTAAACACAATCGCTTTCTTTCCAAACGTGTACTTACCTTTAAAATGCTTAGCCCCAAGGTACGTGTTTACACTCACACTAACTGGTAATGCCCACGAACTGTTCAATGGGGAGAGTAACAGTCACGGCACAACACAAACGCTGCCACGCACATATACACACAACGGGAAGACAGGTGACACTACTCGTGGGTGCCTCTACCTCGGGAGCCGCACTTCTCCCGCCTGCTGGATCGGGAAAACATATCGTACTGGACCTCCACCATGTCCTTGTGGCATGCAATAGTACCTAGAGGAGTAAAAGAGAGAAGGGGGATGATGATGGTACGGACTTTCACATCAAGAATTGCAAAAATGTGTACGTAGCTACTTACCGCATTATCCAGGCAAGGACATCTATCTGGGACTGCACTCTAATGACATTATTGTTTTACCATCTTGAATAAGTTACATAATTACGATGATTTGTGATGCAACGAAACCTTCGTACTTCTGACAAAGATGTCGAATATTACTATTACATCATAATTATAAGATCGAAAGACAACAATAGAAGTCTTGTATAGTATTTTATCTTACCTAATCCTAATTGTTATCATGAGGAATACAATAAAAAAAGTATAAATAAAGACATTTTTTATCTAGACAAGTGAAAGCACTACATACTTTTGTCATTCCCACAAGACTACTTTGTCATATCTCCATTCTTCACTGACAATAAGATACAGTGCTTCCTTTAAAAACACTTGTAGGCAAAGAGAGAGAGAGAGAGAGAGAGAGAGAGAGAGAGAGAGAGAGAGAGTACTGCTAAGAAAGCTTTCGGTTAGGATGACCTGTGGCCGGCGGGGAGGACACCTGCTGAGGCGTGTGCACATAAGCACACACACACACACACACACACTCTCTCTCTCTCTCTCTCTCTCTCTCTCTCTCTCTCTCAAAATTAAATATACAAAGAACTTTCCTAAATATTCTATTGCACTGGAAAAACGATAGTATGAAATAGATTGGTTGTTGTTTTTAATAACTTAAAATTAATAAGTAAAAAGTAGGTAAATAAACAAATAAATAGATTCGAGTCATCGAAGCCAAATTGTAATTTGGCTTCATCTTTGTCTAAATCATGCATAATTTAAGACTTTTTTTTTCTTGAGGTTTTAAACACGTCATGTAAATAGATACCAATTAGATATACGGTTTTCTTAATTGCAGTTTTTCTTTTTTTGCGATAAGAGTTGGGAGGCAGGAGTCAATAGGAGGAGGAGAGGAGTTAGGAGGCCGGAATTGAGAAGAAATGGGTGAGAGGAAACAAACAGGATTTTGAAAGATAGGAATTAAAAAGAAAAGGAAAAGGAAATATAAGGTAGGCATTGAGTGGAAGAAATTACGAGGAAAAAAATAATCATACAGTTAACGAGTAGAATTTCAGAGTAAAAATTAAGAGAGGAAAAAGAGGAAATGAAAAGCAGGCGTTGAAAGGATACAGCTGAGAAATATATATATATATATATATATATATATATATATATATATATATATATATATATATATATATATATATATATATATATATATATATATATATATATATATATATTGCCGTTAAGACGTAGAAATAGGGAGGCAGGAATTAAAAAAAATAATAAATAAAAGCAATAGGGATGAGGAAGTAGAATTTAGTCAAAAGAAAATTACTTGCCAACATGACTAGATTATACATGTATAATCTAGTCATGTTTATAAGGGCTAGATTATACATCAGCTTACCCAAGGCTCTTCGAACTTGAACAGGAAAGCCAATGGTGGTACAAGGACATATTAAGCTTCATTTAAATTCCGGGCGTTGATCTTGGCAGCAGCGCCCTCAGAACACTCCACACTAGCCCAATTAGGAGCGACACATTGAGGGAGGGATGGGTTGCGCAGGGCTTGGCTTCACTCGTGCAACCCTGTGACATCACTCCAGCAGGTATTATGGTTGTCCTATTAACTGCTCGGCTTCATGTTCGATACTGTGCGGGAGTAAAGGTTGTATGCATTGCTAGTCATGTTGGATAGAGAGAACAAGACAGGTTTTATTTATCACATTCTTTTGGGAAACTCTCTTGATCTTGGGCCTTTTTGTTTGAAGGGTTTTTGTTGCCCTTGAATGGCTTTCCCCTCTTACATGAAAAAAGATATTGCAGCAACACACAGAAAACTGATAAAGATTAGAATAAACACATGTAAACGAAATAGAAGAGTAAGTTAACTATTTTCGTCCATACTCTATTCTCAGAAAATATCGTCCATTAGTTGAGTTATAGTTATTTACAGCTCTAATCTATGCATCCAGATACGCAACTACACGTAAGTAAATATAATGATGATGAATATAAGTATAATGTAAATAAATAGGTATACTTTATATGACACTCTAAAACACATTATTCATTACTCTATTCATAACCATGTGCACAACTACTATAGATGTAAACTGAAACACACACACACACACACACACACACACACACACACACACACACACACACACACTAGGTACGTACACATTTACTGTAATCAACCGCCTGCACTGAATCGACCTAAAACCGCCCACTTTATGTAACATTACCCTAAAGGATTCCGTACCTTAGTTTGGCGAGCGCTCACCCATCTTAACCTTGCCCCTTGCTCCTCCACTTCCTCCTCCTCTTCTTCTGTTGGCGGACGAAACATTCACCATGAGAGAGACACGCCGCGGGAAGAGAAAATGAAAAAAAAAAAAAAAAAGCTTTACGTGGTGGGTATGTAAATCGTGTAGCTTTGTATAGATAGCCTGGCTCGGGGAGGGTATGGAGCCGTGCTTAATTAGGACACCTCATTGTTACTGATACATGGAGAGAGAGAGAGAGAGAGAGAGAGAGAGAGAGAGAGAGAGAGAGAGAGAGAGAGAGAGAGAGAGAGAGAGAGAGAGAGAGAGAGAGATGGATAAGATGTGGACTGACAGGAAGTCGATAGAATAGAAAGATAGATAAATAGGTAGGTAGATGGAAAGATAGTCAGATAAATAAACAGGTACGTTAGTGGGTAAGTAGGTAGATATGTAGGTAGACAGATACATAAATAGACAGATAAATAGGTTGATAGATAGATAGATAGATAGATAGATAGGCATGTAGATATATAGGCAGATGAATAGATAGATAGATAGATATGCAGTGAATTAGATACGTAGGTAATTAATCGGAAGAACAAATAGATAGATAAATAGATAGACAAAACAAACAGACAGGCAAACAGACAACTAAACAACCAAACAAACACAATTGCACACATGAACATAAGTAAACAAAAAAAAAAGTATGAAAATAAAGAAATGAGAAACAGAAAACGTAAAAATGAATACTGCACGTAGACTTTGAAGCGATTGAGTGTTCCCATTTCACACGCCCCGCACTTACACTTCGTCTGTCACTGTAACTCACCTTATACGATGCCTGCTGGAGAATAAATACAACGCGTCCTCTGTCCTCCATTAATCGATACTTATAGAAAGATCATATGTTAGTCGTTCTGTGTCACCTCTCCGCGTGTCACTTCATTCCTGTTTGAAATTAACGACTTGCCCACGCGGAAAAATGCTGCAGTGACAGTCATTAGCATAAGAGTAGGTAGTGGATTGAGTTCACCAGAGAGAGAGAGAGAGAGAGAGAGAGAGAGAGAGAGAGAGACGGCGAGAAGGAAACACGAAATAAAAGTACAGGAAAACTTATACGAGGGTACTAATTTACAATCTAAATTTCTGCCGGCAAACTTGAACGAAAATAATATTATTCTTCGCCTGTTCCTTGATTCCTTCAACTACGTAATCTTTTGTGGTCCAGTCAATCAGGTTTTTATTATTTTCTATTTTATTATTTTTTTTCCATGTGCAAACCGCTCCTCTTAAAAGAAAAAGAAATACGTATTCAAAAAAAGATGAGATAGAGAAGGAGAAGGAGAAAGAAAGAAAGACAAGAATATATGTTAATTATATTTTTATCAGTTTCCTTACTCATATTACCTCTATATCTTTTATACAGCTTGTTTTCTTACTCTGAATAATTTCATCTCCATAATTGACTTCTCTTTTATGAACTCTCTCTCTCTCTCTCTCTCTCTCTCTGTCCCACCTATTCCTCTTCGATTTAGAGTTTTGAAAAGTCACATACAGAAGTCTTGTTAGCACGCACGAGGCTGCACACACGACCATCATGCATGAGTGACTGATGGGAACCACACATATGTACTTTCCATCCTATGAATATTGTTGTATCCATCTACTATCTATCTATCTATCTATTTATCTACTATTTATCAATCTTAATGTCTGTCTTTGTCTATCATTGCATCTACCACGATCTATAGTGATTTATAACATCTATAATGAACGTAAAATGTATGAGTTAAAAGACTGTTTATTTAACCTTCTGTCTTTTTGTCTATGTATCCATCATTGAGTTAAAGGAAAACAAAAATCGGTGTCAAATAAGGTAACAGGATTTTGAGTGTGCATCACTACCACCATCGTCACCACCATCACCATTATCACCATTACTCCCGTAGTCTCCATTCAGATGTTACACCTTTCGTATTTACCTACATATTTTAGCTACAAGTACTTTCCCCCACTATGCCTTCGCTTAGGCCTAGTTAACGCTAGAAAGTTGAAGGCATGCTTAAAAAGTAGCGAGATTACTTTGGAGGTTTATAAGTGTATTCATTTTCTATAATACTCGAAAGAAAAATGCTAAAAAAATGTATTGCAATAATGGATTCAGTAGTCCTGCATGGTTACCTTTAATTGTAAAGGTTATGAGGAGGAATGAATAACATGAGACAACACTCCCAGTAAAAGCTCCCGAAGTATGTTTGGCATCTCAAGTGTGTCTGGCAGTGCGGTGTGGCGAGCTGCCAGACGTTTCTCTGCGCTGGAAATCATTGGACTCGACCAATCACGCTACATCTAAACCTGATCTCAAGCTCATCATGTGTACGTGAACAGAAAATTAAGCTTCGCAGTACGCAGAGAAATGCGTTTATTATCTTATACAAAGCTTGAGTATAATTACTAATACGCTAGTAGGACTCTCTCCCTCTCTCTCTCGGAGCGGAGGGCGAGGCCGTGATGGTACTGGTAGTGATGGTGGTAGTGGTGATGGTATGCAACATGATGGCTTGGGCCTTTCACTTGTCCTTTCTCTCGCAGTCTTCTCTTTAGGAATGTCGTTGAACCTTGGCCTATCCTCTCCACACCTTTCCTCACTCAGCCTTTCCTCCTCCTTCCTCCTTCCCCCTTCCCTCCTCCTCCGTCCAAGTAATCAAGAAATGTATTATATTTTCATTATCATCATTGCCATCGCCATCCTCGTTGTGATCGACAGCACCAGCAATATTGCAAGAAACCAATCAGTGAAATCCATTTGGTCTGATTTGATCGATATAGCTTTTATTGCTGTTACATATGATGATGATGATGGATTTATGGTTGTTGTTGTTGTTGTTGTTGTTATTGATGTTTAGTAGAAGTAGTAGTAGTAGTAGTAGTAGTAGTAGTAGGAGGAGGAGGAGGAGGAGGAGGAGGAGGAGGAGGAGGAGGAGGAGGAGGAGGAGGAGGAGGAGGAGGAGGAGGAGGCCGACGATGACTGGTTTACAACCCCACGAAGATAAGAACGAGTAACAGTAACAAAAGCAGTGATAAAGACCACCATATACTCATACTATGGCTAGATATGAACGGGTGTTACAAAAAAGAAAATCACCTCTTGAACAATACATGCTACTACCAGGAAGAGCAGAAGCCAATTAACAAAACGAGTAGTGTTAAGAAGTGACTCAAGGTGCCTTTCACACAATTGCTTCCAAGTAGTAGTAGTAGTAGTAGTAGTAGTAGTAGTAGTAGTAGGTAGCACAATGGACCACATGATCACAAACCACGCATTCGTCACTTCCCAGACTGCATCCCGCTAGGCTAGGCACGTCGAGTCAACAAGAGGCTGCACGTTCCTGGTTCCCCCAACCAAACCACCCCCTAAGAGCACGCTAATCTACAACTCCTTCCTCTCTGCTTCCTCACGCTTGCCACCTGCTTGTTCTCGCGCTCATCACACCTTCTTCTTCACCTCTTCCTCTCATCACGAATCACTGCTACTTATTTTCTTCTCGGCTTCGCATCCTACCACTACCGCATTCCCCTTCCACATACACATCTCCTCTCGTATGTACGCACGCCACCCACCTGTCTTTTTCCACCCCTATCATCAGTGGGTATAGAAATTTGTTTGCGTTTTATCCATCGTGTTTGCTGTACCGTAAGTTGTGAATAGCTGTTGTCATCTTATAAACATCGCGTCTCCTCTGCAAACCAACGTACGCAGAACTGCTTTCTATTTAATTAACTATTAGGTTTTGTGTACGAGACAAAGAATACTTGTTCTTCCTTTATCAACATCTTCGCGAGTACTTTCACTACCTCTCTCTCTCTCTCTCTCTGTGTGTGTGTGTGTGTGTGTCACTTTCACAACCCCACCCCTCTCTTTCCGCCTCCGTACCGCCTTCCCTCCCTTATCGCCCCTGTGTTTGTCTTAGGTCGAAGAGAAAAGGCTACACAGAGGGTGGTTGAGTCTATAGAAGGTATTATAGTGTTCCTGAAACTACCTGCTCATGTTGTCACGCATCTATTGTTTCTCCTCTATAGTACCTTTCTCAGCCCCTTCCCCTCTTAGTTGGTGTGAAGTCAAAGGAAGAGGAGGCTGTGTGAGTTTGGTATGAGAATGAAAACATAAGGAAAAGTATAACAAGTCAGTAATTCGATAGATGCACATATGGTAGTCCCTGTATTATGCATAAATATATACATACCTTTGTCCGCCTTTCACTCGTATCCATTTTTTTTCCTAATCTTCTCTCTTTAGGTTCCTTATTAATTCTGTACTAATAATATGCTACCTGAGTCTATCTTAGTCATCCTCCATCGTGTTATTTATTTATCTACTTATCATTATTATTATTTCTAGAACCAGTTCCTATCTTTTTTTTTCTTAATCTAACCTTATCGAGCTTGAACCCATTACTTCTCACAAACCTGTTACTTCTGGCCCTACCTTGTCATTTGGGATTTCTAGCTAAGAATAATTCGTTTGTTGTCGCTTTTATCGATCCATGTCTGTTTTTGCTTATTGTTTAGAGGTAGATATTTGTCTCTCATTCGACCATTTCGGTTGGTGTGCGTGTATTCTTTCCATTATGTACCAGAGACATATTATGTGCCGGGAAACATATTGCTTCAGAACACCTTCATTGAGGCCATTAGCTGTTGTAGTGTTGTCATAACTATATTGTGGACAGCAACGACAATGATAACTGCAACAGTAACAGTAATAATAATAATAATAATAATAATAATAATAATAATAATAATAATAATAATAATAATAATAACTAATAATAACAATAATAATGATACTACTACTACTAATAATAATAATGATGATGATATAATAATGATAATGATAATGATGATAATAATAATAATGATAATGATGATGATGATGATAATAATTATAATCGTAGTAGTAGTAGTAGTAGTAGTAGTAGTAACGATAATGATAGTAACAAGAATTGATATAACACAAGAATAGTGAAAGGCTATAGCAAAAAGCAATCAGACGACTAATAATAATCATAATAATTATAATAAAAAGAAAACAACAACAACAACAACAACATGAAGAAAAGGATGAAGAAAGAAAAGAAAGAAAAAAAAAAACGAACTGGAAGAGGACAAGACGGAGAAAGGAGGGGTCAAGGACAGTATAGTAGCGGCAGGGGCGTGGCTGATCCCTCCCCTCCTATCCTCTGCTATGGGCCGCGGCGGGGGGTCAACAGGTACAGTACGTCAGACGTCGAGGGAGCTGAGTGGGTCCTGGGGGAAGAGGGACAGCCGCGCCTCGGGCCACTCGTGATGCCTTGCTCGGTACTACTGGGCAGGGTTAAATAGTAAATACTAATAGACCCTGCTACTGGGTACTGGGTAGAGCTTAACGGTTCCATATGAATACAGATGGTAGATACGCATGAGTTACAAATCACAAATAATACACTATAATAGTGCATATTTACAAGAATGTTATCATTAATATTATGTAGGAATCCTTGCCTACAGCTGAACGAAGTAGAGTATAATACAATCATGTGTACTGCAGGCAGGCCTGTATCCATTATTCAAAGAAATTGCACGAATAATATATAAAAAGTTTGTTCATACTGGTCAATAGCAGGCACAGATTTAGTGTTGCCATATCACCATCATTTCTTTGTGCTCTGATTGGCAGATATATGACGTCACAATATATATATATATATATATATATATATATATATATATATATATATATATATATATATATATATATATTAAAACACTCAAAACAAACCCAAAACACACTCAAAACACCATGCAAAACACCTCAAAATGTCCCCCAATACACCTAAAACTCACTAGAAATATCCAGTATACGCTAAAATCACCCTGAACCAAATACACACACAAACCACTTACAACTCTCAAAACTAACCCAAAACACACTCATAAAACCAAACAACAACTCAAAAGGCACCAAAACACATACAACACTCTCTAGAAACATCACTATACACTCAACCCTCGATTTGCCGGACCTCCATTTGCCGGATTTCGGATTTGCCGGACAAGAGTCTGTGGGAAAAAAAAAAAAAAAAAAAAAAAGTCCGGGACAAGTCGATTTCAAACTACCGCACCAGACAAAGTTCGCAAATCGGGCACTATAGATGGCAGCGCGGGCGGACATACACGTCTAGTACTGGACTGTAAACAAGTCTGCCGCGTCACACGAGTGTTGTGCTTACGTGCTTGTCGTGGATACACCTCTTCTTCACAACGATGCCACCCAAAAACCCACCAAAGAAAGTAACCAAGCGTACAGCTAAACCTGTGCACCTTTCTGTGTCGCAAAAACTGGAACTTTTACGTAAAATAGATGGAGGAATGAGTGTTGCCCAAGTCTGCGAGCTGTATGGGGTGAAAAACAGACAGTTTCGGACATAAAAAAGCTAGAGGAAAGTTAGAAAATTATGCAGTTAAATTTGCTGTGTCGGGAAAGGGTGATGCAACTGAAAGCATATGAAAGACCACTTGATTTGGCACACAAGTGATCAGATATCTACCATCAATATATCTACAGTAAGGTAAATGCTAATAAAAAAAACAGTACAGATGTGTGTCGGCGGCATTGGCATGTGTTACGGCCCCACGTGGTGAGATGATGATGATGATGATGGTCGTCGGAGGTTTTGCCTTTGCCTCGGCACCTCCTGTTACTTCTATTCTTCCTGATCCTGCCTTTCTTTTATTTTTCTTTCTCTTGTCTTCCACATCTGGTGCAAAGTCTCTTTCTTCTCCCTCAGTTTTGTTTTTCTGAACAAAAAACGTCTGATTTATTTTCCAACTTCCTGGTACAGCTGGTGCAGGTGCCGAAATGCCGTTAAAGACAACACTATGTTCCCACCGGAAATTTTTGCCGTTAAACACGGGATTCCGGTAAATCGCGTGCCGTTAAAGCGGGGTTCAACCTGTATAGGGTAAAGTCCGGCAAGGGGGTAGACCCCCGGACATTTTCCATTGCCGGACATTTGCCATTCCCGGACAAGCCTTCCCCCCTTTTAGTCCGGCAAATCGAGGGTTGAGTGTACGCCCAAATCACCCCCCCCCCACACACACAGACCATTTAAAACAATCAAAAGTAATATAAAACATTGAAAACACCATGCAACACCTCAAAATGCACCAAGGCACACCTAAAACTCCAAAATCATCCCCACACACCCAAACCACTTACAACACTCAATATCATCCCTACCACACTCAAAAAAGCCATGCAACCCCCCAAAAATCCTCCCAAACACCTAAAACTCACTAAAAACACACAACATACACCCAAATCACCCCCATACACATCCAAAAGATTCCCAACACACCCACACAGCTTAAAACACTCAAAATTATTCAAAAAACACTCAAAACACCACACAACCCTTCAAAATGCTCCCAAAACACACTTAAAACATGCAAATACTGAAACACATCTCAATTCACATACTCAAGTTATGTAAAATATACCTAAAAGGCCTAAAACACACTGAAAACACACAAAATGCACCCAAAAAACATGTTCATAATAACCTACAACAGTACTACTTCTAACGACTTGCATTATAGAGTAGGCAGAAGTCACCTGCCGCCCGGTGGAATACTCCAGGAGAGGTACTTACGGGGATGTAGGCAGTGCTGCAGACTGAGTGATTCCCCGTGTCCTCTCTTCCCAGTTCCCTTTGTGGTCTCATTTATACAATTGAGCAGCTGCAGCCTGCCCTCTAAAGACAACTTCTACTACTTCCTACACTACACTACAACACCTTACACTTTTACACTCTCTTCAAATCAAAATTTAATAATGGCTTCACCACGCCCTGCCTCGGAGTCCCCCTCTGGGGAGGGGACCATAAATGTCCCCAGGTCGGACTGCCCTCTGCTGTCGACCTTGGGTGTCTTGACACTTCATCTAATACTTTCACTATCAATTTCTGCAACATTCGTGGCCTTCGTTCTAATTTTCAATCTGTGGAACACCACCTCTCCTCTACTAAACCTCATCTTCTCTTCCTAACCGAAACACAGTTGTCTGTGACTACTGACAGCAGCCCCTTTTCTGTTCCCTCCTACTTGCTCTATCCTCATTTTCAATCCAAAGCTGGATGTTGCGCATACGTGCGTAACGACACCACTTGCTCTCGTGCCCACAATCTTGAATCTTCAGAATTTTCTACCATCTGGCTAAGACTTCAATGTCACTCTCTAACTAAATTCATCTGTGCTGTATACCTCTCACCTAATTCCTCTGACTATGTAAAATTCTTTGACTATTTGACTTCCAAGGTGGAGCACATCTTATCTCACTTTCCTTTTGCTGAGATCTCCATTTTAGGGATTTCAATGTTCACCACCAGCTTTGGCTTTCATCTTCTTTCACTGACCAACCTGGTGAACAAACCTTCAACTTTGCTATCCTTCATGACCTAGAGCAGCTAGTGCAGTTCCCTACCCGTATTCCTGACCGCCTTGGAGACACGCCCAACATTCTTGATCTTTTCCTAACCTCCAACCCTTCTGCTTACTCTGTTAAACTTTCCTCTCCGTTGGGCTCCTCCGACCACAATCTAATTTCCGTTACCTGTTCTATCACTCCAGTGCAGCCTCAGGACCCGCCTAAGCGGAGGTGCTTCTGGCATTTTAACTCTGCTAAGTGGGAGGAACTAAGGCAGTACTATTCTGATTTCCTTGGGATGATTATTGTTTTCATGTCAGAGATCCTTCTCTTTGTGCCGAGCGCATAACAGAGGTGATTATCTCTGGCATGGAGCTATACATTCCTCATACTTTCTCTAACCCTAAAGCTAAAAAGCCTTGGTTTAACTCTGCTTGTTCTCGTGCTGTCAATGATAGAGAGGCGGCTCACAAACGGTTCCGTAGCCATCCAACTGCTGAAACTCATGCCCTATATATTTCTGCCCGTAATCATGCCAAATCTATTCTCCAACTTACTAAAAACTCTTTCATCAATAGAAAATGTCAAAGTCTTTCCAATTCTAACTCCTCTCGAGATTTCTGGCATCTAGCCAATAATATCTCTAACAACTTTACTTCTTCGTCTTTCCCTCCTTTACTTCATCCAGATGGCTCTACAGCTGTCTCTTCTTTTTCTAAAGCTGAACTCTTCGCTCAAACCTTTGCTACCAACTCAACTTTGGATGATTCTGGGCATATTCCTCCTACTCCTCCACCCTCTGACTACTTCATCCCTAAAATTAAAATTCTTTATAAAGACGTTTTCCTGGCCCTCTCTGGCCTTGATTCTCGGAAGGCTTACGGTCCGGATGGAGTCCCTCCTGTTGTTCTCAAAACTGTGCTTCCGAACTCGCTCACTGCCTGGTCAAACTCTTTCATCTGTGTCTCTACTTCTATTTATCCTTCTTGCTGGAAGTTTGCTCACATTCAACCTGTCCCTAAAAAGGTGACCACTCCAATCCTTCTAACTACCGCCCTATAGCTTTGATTTCCTGCCTTTCTAAAGCCTTTGAGTCTATCCTTAATAGGAAGATAATGAGGCATCTATCAGCTCACAACCTTCTCTCTGATTGCCAGTATGGTTTCCGTAAAGGCAGATCTACTGGTGATCTTCTTACTTTCCTAACTGAATCTTGGTCATCCTCTTTAGGGACTTCGGTGAAACCTTTGCTGTCGGCCTTGACATATCGAAAGCCTTCGATAGAGTCTGGCACAAATCTTTAATTTCTAAACTACCCTCCTACGGATTCTATCCTTCTCTCTGTACCTTCATCTCCAGTTTCCTTTCCGATCGTTCTATTGCTGCTGTAGTAGACGGTCACTGTTCTTCCCTAAAACTATCAACAGTGGTGTTCCACAGGGTTCTGTCCTATCACCCACTCTCTTTCTATTATTCATCAATGATCTCCTAAATCTGACTCAATGCCCTATCCACTCCTATGCTGATGATACCACCTTGCATTATTCAACAGCGTTCAACAGACGCCCAACCCAACAACAATTAAATGACTCAAGGCGAGATGCTATAGGACGCCTAACTTCTGATCTTTCACTTGTTTCTGATTGGGGCAGAGAAAACCTGGTTTTGTTCAATGCCTCAAAAACTCAATTTCTACAACTATCTACTCGACATAACCTTCCAGACAACTATCCTCTCTTCTTCAATAACACTCAACTTCCCTCTCCTCTACATTAAACACACTCGGTCTATCCTTCACTAAAAATCTAAACTGGAAATTTCACATCTCTACTCTTGCTAAATCAGCTTCCAAGAAGTTAGGTGTCCTATGGCGTCTTCGTCCATTTTTCTCTCCTCCCAGCTGCTTGCTCTGTACAAGGGCCTTATCCGCCCGTGTATGGAGTATGGCTCTCATGTCTGGGGGATCCACACACAGCTTTACTAAACAAGGTGGAATCTAAAGCTTTTCGTCTTATCAACTCTTCTCCTCTAACTGACTGTCTTGATTCTTTAAGTCACCGCCGCAATGTTGCATCTTTATCTGTCTTCTACCGCTGTTTTCATGCTGTCTGCTCTTCTGAACTTGCTAACTGCATGCCTTCCCCTCCTGCGGCCTCGCTGCACAAGACTCTCTACTTCTTCTCATCCCTATTCTGTCCATCTTCCTAATGCAAGAGTTAACCAGTATCTTCACTCCTTCATTCCCTACACTGGTAAACTCTGGAACTCTCTACCTGTGTCTGTATTTCCACCTGCCTATGACTTAAACTCTTTCAAAAGAGGAGTGTCAAGACACCTCTTACGTTAACTGGACCCTCCTTTTAGATTTTTTGTTTTTTTCTCTTTCTCCTACTTTCCTCTCAACAGGGCCTGGCAACCAGCGGGATTTTTTTTTTCCAACACTTTGTTTTCCCTTGGCCAGTGCCCTTGTAATGTAAAAAAAAAAAAAAACCAGCCTTAACGATAGTTCCTATCCTAAGTGTGTCATGGACCACACTGTCATTGTTGGCACTAATTAACTATATTACAGATTTATGATAACTTTAGTACTCACTTAAACAGAGACAAGTATGCCAGCAATACTGTTCATTATCTCGCGTGTGTCCGTCTCCCTGGAAAATTGTTTGTCAAGCGGTAAATCAGAAGAACATCAAGGCAGCACTAAAAGAACGGGTGGCAAGTGACGGCATGTACCTGTGCCTCCAGCGGTGCTTCTTTCCATAGTAAATAGATGAACAAGTATGCAGGAGTGGTTGGTCCTCGTGGCTCTACTGGTGTCCTGCTGTAAGCAAGCTCTTGTCTGCTTGCTTTCAGGGAAGATACAGGCCTATTCCTCACTGAGCCTCCCCTAATCTCTCCTCGGGCCTCGATAAGGTGTTGCTATTACACCTGCCATTCGCTGTGGGATTGTGTTATTAACGTAACGCTACCGATGAGTTTTGTGGAGTCCACCCTGGTGTTACTGTGCTGCCTTGCACTGTGCACAAGTGCCAACACGATCATGATCTTTCAGTCCTTATAATACAGTAGTAGTAGTAGTAGTAGTAGTAGTAGTAGTAGTAGTAGTAGTAGTAGTAATAATAATAATGATAATGATGATAATAGTAGCAGCAGCAGCAGCAGCAGCAGCAGCAGCAGTAGTAGTAGTAGTAATAGTAGTAGCAGTAATAACAATAACAACAACAACAACAACAATAATAATAATAATAATAATAATAATAATAATAATAATAATAATAATAATAATAATAATAATCCAGTGACTCCTTGCTACAACACACTCCAACGGGAGAATAAATCTGTCCTCAGAGAGAGAGAGAGAGAGAGAGAGAGAGAGAGAGAGAGAGAGAGAGAGAGAGAGAGAGAGAGAGAGAGAGAGAGAGAGAGAGAGAGAGAGAGAGAGAGAGAGAGAGAGAGAGAGAGAGAGAGAGAGAGAGAGAGAGAGAGAGAGAGAGAGAGAGAGAGAGAGAGAACAAAAAGACTGAAAATTTGATGTTGACATCAAAATGAGGAATGAAGGTAGATGGCAGGGAAAAAAAGATATTAAAGCACATCTGCATATCTAGTGTCAAATACTCAAGACATTCTCCTGAACAAAATAGTACTAGACAAACTGTAAAATGCAAAACTTGCTTTACAGATAGAGATGTACAGATTACTTTAGTAAATGTCAAATGAAACCTAATTTTCTTTTCACTGTTTAAGAAAGTGGATAAGTAACTTGCCTCAGCCAACACTCTCAGCAGTGCGCTCTTGTGAGGTTGCACTGCATTGCTGGCATCACTGGACCCAACAGCCAGGAAATGATTTTGCTTGTTCCAAATTTTGATAATTCATTTGTTTATTTCCTCTAAATTTTCAGTGGGTCTTTTCTCTTCACATATCTGCATCTTGCAATCCTATGGTCACTGGACTTCATTGAATTTCTGCACTGCTGCTATATTTCAAGTCCAGCCAGGAAGCTGATGAAAGCTTTGATCATGTTTTTAAAATGCGAAATTATACATATTGGATAAAAAAAATTCATAATAGCATTATAAAGTAAAATCTATTGCACACCCAACAACAGTATCTAAAACCACTATAATACATTTTCTTTCTTATATATAATTCAGGATTGCAGCCCATTTCTTTATCAAGAGTAAGTGAATCATACACATATTAAGGTCAATTAATAATCAAATGCCAACAATTAACAAATCAGTAAAAAAACAAGCAAAAAAAAAAAAAAAATGTTTATGGTTATTCAGGAAATGCATTCATAATTTCAGTAATGTAAGGCTGGTATGCAGCTTCTAAACTGGAATGAAAGCAAGATTCCCACCACTCCTTGGTTCATTATCTCAGGTACAGCTGCTGCAATATATACACCATGTTAAAAGCTGCATTACAATACCTTTGTTATATTATTATTTTTGGTGCTCTACCAAAATTTCCATGATCATAGCAATTTCAAATGTTATGTGACTAACTATACAAGGGTGAGTCAAAAAGTTTCAAGAAATATTGAAATATGGTTTTATTAACTAGATAAAAAGAATTGCTTTTCTACATATCCTCCACCCCACTCAATGAACTCTGAAGGCAGTAATTCAATCTGTAAGAACTTCTTTATGGAACTGTTGGGCCTTTCCTTTGCAATGTGTCAACACATTGTGTTGTGCATTACCCAAAGTCTCAAGCCTGAAGAAGCTATTGTAGTAAATCACGAGGACTGTACGTGGGATGATGAGTTTTCCAGGGAAATTGTCAAGTAACCAAATTCTCCCCCCAATTTTTTCTTTATCAGTGCACTCATTAACTCCCATGACACACCTTCATGGCAGTTTCCTATGATTGCTTTCTTCCATCAGTAAAAAAATAACAGGAATGATTCCTTCTAACTCCCACAAATCCACTAGCACAATTTTCAGAGCTGACTTCCCCACTTTGAACTTTTTTGGTCCATTTGGTAACCATTGTTTATAATAAATTTTACTTTCTGGATTACACTGAAATATTCAGGTTTTTATCTCCAGTCAGAATTCATTGAAAAAAAATAACCTGCCTGCTTAACTAGACAAAAGTCAACTCTTTGATGGAGCTAATCCCTGCACATCTTAGGGATTCAGTAAGCTGTGGGCTTACTTAAAATTTCAATATGAATGGTAAATGCTGGACCATAATTATATGTTAATTTCACTAGTGAAAGCATAAACTTTCATTACATATATGATTTCACACAAGTCAGCTTTATTTTGTTGGCCTTTCTTCTCCTGAGTTATCTCTGATCTCAATTCTTACACTTTACAGTGTTTCATCTGATGGAGTGCAACTGTTATAAACAGAATAGAATCTCTAAAGACTTACTAAAATGCTGTGATGATTTTTCCTATTTTCCATCCCATCATCAACTCTGATTCTAAAAGTGTTTCTTGACAAGATGTCAAAGCATCTAGGGCCGAGCTAGCAACTCAGGAAACTTGTCTCTCTGGCCCATGGAACCTCAGGAACTTGCTCAACATTATTTTACTGCAACAATAATTTTTCCAGGACCTTTTGACTCACCCTCATATATCACACATTTGGGTATCAAATACTTTGAAATAATTCAAGGTTAAATTAATCCTTACTGAGACCTCTTTAATAAGTGGAATTCCTAAAGATGTTCAGTGCTAAGAACCTCCTGGAGCACCCACCATGATCCACACAGTGCGGGTGCTGGCAGCTGCGTGCCGCACAACCCTCTTGTGGTCATCCAAGGCAGCTTTCAACCCTTGCAGCACCTTGGAGGAAACATCAAATCCTAGGTTATGTATTATAAATACATACATTATCATCACATCACCATTAAAGCCACCCTGATAAATAAGCTAAAAACTTTGCTGCCAAAACTCACATCATCTCGGTAAGGCAGGAGTGAGGTTGTTGGTAGGGTGGCCAGTGCATCCAGACACTCCAAGGCTTTTGTTCGCACTGTCTGTAAGGGATAGGAAATAAAAAAGTTGTAATACAGGTCAGTAATATACATAGGATAAATGAGTTACCTTTTTTCATTCTCCATTCCTCAGCTATAGTAATAGAGGCTACAGAATAAAGGGAGACAGGCCTGCATAACTCTTACCCAACCATGGATTCAAACTTGGAACCTCATAGTTATAAGCTGATCAAGCTATTCACAATAGCACCAAGCCACTACCACAACTTCATTCACTATTGTAAGAAATGCAATGTAATGTTATCTGAAAATCTTTGCTTGAACTATAGTTCTACAAACTTACCATTGGCTGATTGGTAGTGAGGGACAGGAGAGCAGGAAGGAGGAAGGAGAGGTGTTGAGTTGCTGGTGCAGGAGAATGTTGAAGGAGAGAAGCCAGGGTCTCCACAACACTCTCCACTACCACCCGCCCCTCATTCTTTGTCACTCCCTGCAGCACCACAGGCAGCACCTCCACAAAACAAAAGAACACCATTATTCTCTTATTGCAGAAGTACATTCTAGTGTGTATTCTTATTTACTAAAATCAATAGCACATTAAAATGAGCAATAACCATCAATCAATTAAATTTCTCAGACTTCATAAAATCCCTTTATCATCACCCTATAGTTCTTTAATGCAAAACAAAGGCCTTTCCTGTTGGTTGGGAGCACTGAGTCGTACACTGTGCAATAATGGCTTATTGCATCTCTGTAAATTATAACACTTAGTTTCATAATTCCTTCAGGGTCTCTGTCCCCTGACTCTCAAGAACACTAAGAAATAAGTAATAGTACATATATCAGAAAATGGTCTCAGTACTTTCAAATTGAATATTAATTTGGCATATATTTGACTTAATTTAACAATAACATACCATAATTACATTAAATATGTGTGTGATTCTACATGTACTACAACAGTTACATGAGAGAATGATTAATGATTAAGCACCAAACCAAAGCAATGGTTAACACAAAAAATGAATTTGTGATCATAGCTTAAGATGGACTAATGCACAAAACTGCACTACAAAATAAGCAAACACATACAAGAATCAATGCCTTTTATTACCTTATTGACATGTGGGGCAAGGATGGCTTGTGGGAGGTGAGGCATGAGAGAACAAAGAGCCACCTGGCAGCAGGTTTTCAATGATCCCTTGGAGGTAGAGAAAGTATCCACAATAGGATGCACTACTCCCTCAAAGAACCTCTGTCTGTGCAGCAGCCTGGTTAAACAAAGAGAGAAGAAAATTTAACATGCACAAAAAATCACTTTAAAATAACAGACTTTAGAAAGCACATACATCAACTGTGTAAAGAAAACGAGAACATGAGAAAAGTGCATATGATTAAAAAATAAATCTACTTGGAATGCCAGAAAACTTTTTTGAAGGATAATTAAAGAAGCATTTCAAAAGTGTGGCAAATTCATGTCACAACTGAAGTGTGAGCTGACATTACATATCAATCAGCATAATATTCTGAATATATATAAAGGTGCATCTCTCTCAAAAAAGTCACAAAGGAGTTAAGAACATATGGAAAGTTGTAAGACACCAGTATGCCAACATGTGGCAGTCCTTACTAACCCATATCCACCTATCATCCCTATCCATAAATCAATCTAATCTTTTAAAGTTCCCTTTAACTTGACATTAACAACCTGATTACAGAATCTAGTTCAATTATCTGCTTTTCTTCTTTCTTTGATTTGAGACATTTGGAAAGTGTTATCCTGAAGAATACATGAAACATGTTCTCATTACAAAATATTCAAAGTTTACCACAACATTAAAGCATTGACTACTTGTCAATTTATTCAGGATTAGAAGGAAAGGATAACAATATCCTCCTTCAAAGTAAAAGAATATAATTGGGATAAATTTCTATTTGAAAATGTACTCTATTACTGATTGACTACTATGTAGATGTAACTTTATGACAGATGGGTGTTAGTGAATAAAGGTTCATGTGTTTGTTAGTATTTATCATGCATGTTGTTTCATGGGGTCTGAAACAGCAAACATTTACATTTATGGCTTGGCAAAACACTCATTTCCAAAGCAGTAGCCTACTGTAATAAGGAAGCAGTTTGTGGTGAAAATCTACATAACAACATTCAACACAAAATGAGAAGGAAGAGCAGGTCTTTGCAGAACATTTATTATCTATGCAAGTCAACACAAGATCGCAATGAACAAGAGGAGTCACCTGGTGCGTGCATGGTAGGCAGGACTCAGAGCATAAGGGTGTTCCTTGACAATGGTTTCAAAGCTGTGAGCTGTGGCCACACCAAGTTCAGGGTCCTCCAGCAGGTCCAGCAGCTGCAGGAAGAAAAGAGGTAAGACAACAGGAAAGATCAAGGAGTAGAGTAAGAGAAAACCAGATATAAGAAGAATAAATGTAAAGTAGGCAGAGATACAGATGAGTGTAAAAAAAATAAAATAAATAAGAGAAGTATTGTATGAATGTAAACTCCTGAAATGGGGAAAAAAAAAGTGTGAATAAGAATATAAAAACAAGTGTTCCATCTACATATATTTCCCTATAGCACACCTTTTTGGTCCACCACTGTTGCAGGTTAGACCCACAGACCACCAGAGCCTTGCAGGTCCAGGTTGTGACAAGAAGGGCAGCCAAGCGCTTCTCCTTGGGCTGTGCTGGGTCCAAGGCAGCCTCCACATCTGTCCTTGCTTCCTCTTCTGCCTGTGACAACTGTGCACCTGTGAATTGTTTGTATTTTTGTATTCTCATATATTCTCATGTGGAAGCATGACACAACATAGGTGATTGTTAATGTAGAGCTAAATAAATGCATATCTGTAATTTTTCCAAAAGCTAAACAAAACAGCACTACAAACCAATAGCAGCAACTGCAGCTCACCTTCCTGCAGCTTGTTGATAGCTGCAGCATGCAAGAGTGCCGCCACCTCCCTCAGCTCTGCATCACCAGTGGAAGCACTAAAAACTCTGGTTTTCCTCAGCAGCTGCAGCACACATGTTGACTCTTCAGACAGACTTTGGGCACCTGCTATTACTCCCTCCAGGGCATACAACTGTGGAACACAAATTTACTGATCTTTTTTTATGATATATCTATTTCCTTTCTTATATATCTACTGTTAATTGATACATACACATACAGTCATGCTGTATGCTTGATGTAGAATGGTGCATCATATCAAATCAACAAAAATCTTGCAAACATGTACAGTACTTGATCCCTACTTAATATTTTGTCTCTTCTGCCCTTCACATATTTAGAATGGATTTAGAATGGCTATTTAGAATGGATTCAGGATGACAGTACAAGCATGTAAGTTTTGATTCTCTTAAATGTTTCTAATGGCAGGAGCTGTTCTGATCAGACAATGAAGCACGTCCAAAAATCCTACATCAAGTTCAAGTCTAACATTTCCTATCCTAAATCGTTAAGACTCATATATAGCAACTTAAATATAGATACCTAAGTAGAGACACATGCATTGGCAGGAGTGGATGGACATGGAGATACACATTAGACAAAATCCAAACAAAGGCAGAGTTGCTGTACCATGTTGGATCCACTGGGATCAGTATAATCCAGTGGTGCAGTAAGAAGTTTTTTCATCTCTGGGGTTGAGTCAGGGAGGAGTAATGTGTCAGCCCCTCCACTGTTCTCCTCAGCTCCGTGCACAGCCAGGGTAACTAGATGCTGCACAAGAGGCTGAGGTGTACTGTGTGGGGAGAGAAAAGAAATGTAGATAATGGGTTGGAAGAAATACACAAACAGACAGAAAAAAGCACATACATATATATATATATATATATATATATATATATATATATATATATATATATATATATATATATATATATATATAAATAGAGAGATATATGATATATATATATGGTTAATAACTCTGTATCTTTTTTTTTCTTGTGTGTGTATGTATTCACCTAGTTGTATATTACAGAGTTAGAGCAATGCTCATAGTGATCTGTCTCCATATCTACTTTTATCCAACTTTTCTTTAGTGTGTGTGTATTTACCTAGTTGTAGTTTTACAAGGCCTGGGCTTTATGCTCGTGTGGCCCCGTCTCCATATCTACACTTATCCAATTTTTCTTTAAAACTATGCACACTCGTTGCTGACACCACTTCTTCACTCAATTGTGTGTGTGTGTGTGTGTGTGTGTGTGTGTGTGTGTGTATTTATCTATTTGTGTATTACAGGGCCCAAGTTAAGCTCTCTGTGACCTGTCTCCTTGTCCATTCCTGTCATATCTCTCTTTCATCTGATTGATACACACAGCGTCAACGCGCGTGTGTGTGTGTGTGTGTGTTTAATTGAGATAATTATATATAATTATCCTTTTAGAGTTTTATGAACGTCAGAACAAGCAATTACCTTTAACCTTATGTCCAACCAATATCACATTTGCAATTAATTAATTAATCTATACATTCTCAAAACAAAGCTGCAAAAAATATGACTGCAATTTCAAGATATAGTGAAAAAAATGTAGATAAGGAAAAGCATGATTGAGACTTTAAATAAAACTGAAAAAAATCATCATACTTAAAAAAAATTCAAACTAATTGCAAATACATTTGGGAGACTCTCTCTCTCTCTCTCTCTCCCACACCTTTCTGAAGCAACAAGGCTACGCAGTATGGAAGCAAGGGACAGAAGAGCAGGTGTATGGGGTGGGTGGCAGTGCTGGATCAGCCTGGTGAAAATGGTCAAGATTTGCTGGGTGCCTCTCCACTCCTCTAGCAGGAACTGTTGACTCTCATTGTCCGTCAGGTTATTTTCCACCATCTGAAACATAATTAGCAATTACTGCTACAGTGATTTTCCTTTCAGTAATCACAGAATGTCTAGACTACACCTTTTGACTTATCGAAGACTTTGTACAATAGATTTGTCCATTTATGAGTGACAAGATAAAGCAGCAATTATTGGCTCCTAACATTTTACAGCAGCTTTGGGCAAACTATGTCCCACAGGCCACATGCAGCCTGTTAAAGGAATTCATGTGACCCTCCACAAGTTAATAAAGTTGAAAGAGAAAGTTACTAAGTAACACAAAATAATATTGTGAACAATTTGTTTTCTTCCCACAGGTGTGTGTATGCATGAGAGTATCCTTTTATTGTGTCAGTTTTAAATATTAATTATTTTGGGTAAATACACCATGGGCCCAATAAAATTGTTATTTCTTAATGTGGTCCTTGCATTGAATAGTTTCCCCTTCCTCTGTCTTACAGTAAGACTTCTTGTGGTGCCTCTAGGATGTCACATGATCTTCCAGTACTTAGTCTGTTATCTGTGGGGATGTTCCTCCTGATTCATCTGTTAACTTAATAGTTTTCTCCAAGTATCCCTGTATATTTATTGTGATCCCACTACATTACACGTCTAGAGGTATGGACCTAGAACTGCATATGATCTGCAGGATGATTGTACTAAATGATACCAAGCATTAGTTTCAAGAAACTGCTATCAGTCATTGTTCAGCCCTGTATTATCACACCATACCACACACCTCACTCTGTAGAAAGATATTCTCTTCACAACTGTGCATACACCAGAAACTGAAGCTCCTTACATGAAATACTCAAAGCTGTCATAAATCTTCCAAAGTCAGCAGCCTCAAGCCTGACATGATTTTTACCTTGGCAATAGTGGACAGGTAGCAATGGAAGCATTCCAGAGATCCATCAGTCAGCAGTGTCTGAGCACAACCCCACATTGCTGTCAACACTGGTGCTAACACAGCCTTACTGCTAGCAAGGAAGGCCAAACTCTCTAGCACCTGCACCTCACTCTTTCCTGAGGAAGCCTTGGTCCCTAAAAAATAATATGAACAGAATGTAAAAATGTAGGTAAGTAGCCACTCATTTAGTATCCAAATAAGACCTACCATTCAAAATGATGATGATGATGATGATAACAGTAAAGAATAAAAAAATAATTCACTTTTACTTTCCCTTTGTTTTCAGAAATATATAAGATTCTCCAAGGTATTCTTAGCCCTGTTTCTTGCTCTATTAATTGTGTTCCAAACAGTTACTACACAGAAGTTTGAACTTAATATTCTAAAACTAAAGAAGAATAGAAAGTCTTTGAGTGGATCTCTGATGTCTTACCAGTGTGTAGGGTTTCTAGCAAAGGTGGCAGGTGTGCTTGAGAATGACCTCAGGGTTATGCTGTCCCAACCTCACCAGGCACTTCTTGATGCCCTCCCTGCAGAGAATAATGCACACACATATAGAGTACTGGAGGGTCTGTGCACAAGGCAGGTCTGTAAGCTATGTCCCATGTTAAGTCCCATAACACATAAACAGAGAGTGGAAATGATGAGGCAAAATTAAAATTTTTCTGCCAGTACCTTTCCACTGTTGTGTGCATGCCAAAGAAAACTAGGCAGTGTGTTTTCCACCATAAGTGAAGTATGATGTGGTCAGCTAACGGTTTTATAGTACACATGAATATCAGCGTTAGTCACTGCGCCAACTATTTTCATACAAAACTAACATAACTTGTCAATTAATTCATCATTATTATGCCTGGATGTCAAATGCTTGAAGATAAACATGTCTAGTGCCAACAAATAAGGCATTGTGTGGGTACTGGGTAGTGCATAAACCCTCCATAAAAGGCCCTTAGAGGGTAGCACGCCAACCAGGTAGGACATTACTAGATTATAGTAACA
Organism: Portunus trituberculatus; assembly: GCF_017591435.1. Lineage (NCBI taxonomy): Eukaryota > Metazoa > Arthropoda > Malacostraca > Decapoda > Portunidae > Portunus > Portunus trituberculatus. The sequence continues at coordinate 25,399,403 of NC_059297.1, forward strand.
CTAAAATGTACTGGCACAGGGTGAGGCCAGTAATCTGTGCCACACTGCCATATCTCTCTTCACTTCAAGGAAAACGGAATAACAGTTCTCTATTCAATCTAATGCATGATAAAAAATAAAGAAAGAAAGAAAAAAAAAAAAAAAAAAAAAAAAAAAGGGGGGGGGAAGAGGGACAAGAGACACGAGGATCTCTTCAGGTGATAATGTCATAAGTAAATTGAATACAGTAAAGGTGCTGGTTATAAAAGTGAAAATGAGACTAGTAATTTACATAATATTTAATGTGATGTCCTCTCAAGATACCCAATCTAACATTGTGAGTGGTGAGAAGAAACATAAGATGAGACAACATTTTATTTCAGCTATTGCCTCAAGCTTGACTTATTTATTGAACATCATTGGATGGAGAGATTTTTTTTCCTTGGTGTGGCTGTACAACACACAGTAAGATGGGGAAATGTCAGTGTGTACTTCCATTGTGGCGATCAGAAAGTTAGTCATTTTACACGTAATGCCTGCCTGGTGATCTGACTCACCCCTTGCCCAGGGAAAAAATACAAAGATAGTTTGCAATCCTTTTTTTCTTTCTTTCTTTTTTCTTTTACTTTTACTCCTTGAAAGGCAAGAGGAATTACTAACTACTTAATGACAATGATTTTGCTAGCTTGTGGATAAAAGATAAAGAACTTGGGCATCTGGCGTGATAACATGACATCTAACGCATAAACCCACCAGTAGGCGCACTGAGCCGCCCTAACCTTCCTTCACTTACAGTATTCCATGCTGAGAAACCGCAGTGATAGAGGGCAGCACGATAGCCGCCATCATAGCAGATACAATTTTACACTACTGGTGAAACTTTCATGGTTGTATTCAAATTGGGAGGTTTCATAGCTGATATTGTCTACCTAGGGTAACACAAACTGCCTCCTCTACTCTATTAGATAAAAAAGATTTATTACAGAAAGGACAAAAAACTGCCTTGTTAGCACATATAGGAGCTGAGCGACCTTGCAGGACACAGGGCACTCTGCACCAGAGGAGGCATGAGGTTTGTTCAGCAGCCTGTCTCATTTTCAGATTATCTTTTTACTTCTTTGATTTATTTTCACATTTTCTAAGATGACTCATGCATTCATTTAAAGCTCAGCACATATTCATTTTCATTCTTAAGACAAGTTATATTATGAAAACAGTTTCCCAAAAATAATCTGATATTTCATGAACAAAACACAACATGCAATGTATTGCCATGAGTAATGATTTCTAGACCCACCTAAGAGAGGGAGAGGAGGATGGATCCAAGAGAAGGGCAGTGAGCTCCTGTGCAGCCTGCTGGAGGTGAGAGGAGGGCAAGGCAGGGAGGATGGGAGGCAGGGAGGCAAGGGTGGCAGTCTGTATCTGTGACCCCTCATCACAGGAGAGGCCATGGTGGAAGGCTTCCCATACTGGTCCTGCCAGCTGACTCAGATGGCCATTCTCTGTAATGAAATGCAAAGTGAGACAGTGAAGAAAAGAATCAGAAACAAAAAGTAAGCAATAAGGCAAGATTATAAACAATGTACATCTACACATCCACACACACACACACACACACACACACACACACACACACACACACACAATAAATACACAAATTAACAAAATATGTTTAAGAAGGGAGATGCATGCTCCACTGACCAAGCAACAAGTGGGGATGCTTAGTAGCTGCCTCAAGCACCATGGCCAGGGATGATATTGTGTTTTGATGGGCAAGTGCTGTACCATCCTTCTTCAAACACTGGCTGGCCAACTGTGGCACCACCTGAAGAGAGATGGGGCCACTGCATCAGCACTTCAGTAGGGTGTGACATATTACATACACAAAAGGCTTGTATTCCATGTGTGTGTGTGTGTGTGTGTGTGTGTGTGTGTGTGTGTGTGTGTGTGTGTGTGTGTGTGTGTGTGTGTTTCACTGTTTGATTTGCTGCAGTCTCTGACAAGACAGCCAGATGTTACCCTACAGAACGAACTCAGAGCTCATTATTTCCGATCTTCGGATAGGCCTGAGACCAGGCACACACTACACACTGGGACAACAAGGTCACAACTCCTCGATTTACATCCCGCACCTACTCACTGCTAGGTGAACAGGGGCTACACGTGAAAGGAGACACACCCAAATATCTCCACCCGGCCAGGGAATCGAACCCTGGTCCTCTGGCTTGTGAAGCCAACGCTCTAACCACTGAGCTACCGGGTGTGTGTGTGTGTGTGTGTGTGTGTGTGTGTGAGAGAGAGAGAGAGAGAGAGAGAGAGAGAGAGAGAGAGAGAGAGAGAGAGAGAGAGAGAGAGAGAGAGAGAGAGAGAGAGAGAGAGAGAGAGAGAGAGAGAGAGAGAGAGAGAGAGAAATTGGCCTCTGCTTTCTATGATAGCTGGTGAAATGAGATCTTGACATGGAAGAAGCTGACTGGGGCACAGCAGGAAGAAAGCAAAACAAAGGCATGGTAAAAAAAGGATCAAAATAAAGCTGACCCATAATCTAGAAGAAAATGTGAAAAAAATAAAGATTTACAGTTATTCCTGCAGGTCCAGTGTCCAGAACCTTACTGTTATGAGAGTACCTACAAAATCTACATACTATACATACAAACTCACCTTGCCAGTGATAGTAGCTGCAGGCCCCGGGGCAGCCACCACCAGGGCCACCAACAAACGGGTACTTGGCCACATGAGTCTTTGTTCAGGTGTTCTCAGGTGACACTCACATTCTAGGGAGGCATACACAGACAAGAAGTATCACCAGCTATCAGTTAGGCATCAATGTTCCCACTTTATAATCACCAGTGGTCCCTAATACTGTCATCATCTCACCTCTGACATTCACTGCCTTGGTAATCCTCCAACATAAACACCACAGTACCTGACATATCACTAGTTCAAAGCTGGTGCCAATAGCATGATAATGAAGGATAGAACATAGGCAAGTGATGTCAAGGACTATTCCATTACTACATGCCTCTCTAATGCCTGAGCTAAAACAAAAAATCTATAACAACTATGTCTTAAATTATATCTTAAAAAAAAAATAATAAATAAAAACTGATGAAAACAGACACAATACTGCATGCTGAAAATTATAGTTCTGTGTGAGAAGTGTGAGGTATGATAATATAGCATGTGGAATGACAAAGAAAGACATTATAAGGAGGAGAGGTAATAATGGTGATGGACTCTAAAATACGAAGCTGAAGTACAAATATTAAAAGGCATGAGGTTGAAGTGCAAACAATGGTTAAATAAGGATGAAAGAAACAAAATGGAATGAATGACTGACTTGATGGTACTACAACACTGGCATCACAATACCAAAGAAGAAAAGGAACAAGAAAACACACCAGCAATGGCAGCTTCGATGAGTGTGGCAGCAGCAGCCTGGGAGGCAGCAGTGGTGATTCCACCTCCAGGACACGAACCACAGCAGTGAGGGCAGAAAGGGCAGCTTCTTCTACATCCTTGTTTGCTCCCTCCATGACCTCCCGGCACAGGCTGTCCCAGAGGGAACGTATGTGGGGGTGGATGGCCTCAGCACTGTACACTTCACAGCAGGCCACCTGATGAAGCAAGACACATCAGGCAAAGTGAGGAAATTATGCTACTGCATCTATCCTGTATCCACACATGTACTGATGGTTTCAGAAATACTGGAGCTAATTTTATAGAACACAAATAGTAAACATTCAAATTTCATGACTTCTGGCTTAGCAAATTCAAAGCTGGCATGAAATTTTAAGTATTCAATCTTATGACTAAAAGATTAAGCTATCCTCATCAGCAGCTACTTTGCCAGCTCCTTTCTAACTGTCTGTCACAGGGCATAACTTTTGAAATATTTTATTCCATTGTTATGCAAGTGCACCTGATGACACTAAGCTAAGCTCAACCAGAGGTATGTCCATTTGTGGAGAGTTTGTAGTCATAGATATATAGAAGCTAGGAAAAATCTTGTCATGAGCATATTGTGTGGATCCCCATGCTATTCCAACAAGGCATAGCTAAATCCCTAGTGCACAGACGGTCCTGGTTGTGAGTTGCTGTGGTGTGGTGACAAGTGTAAATGCTTCTGGCTTTGGCTCTGAGACAGTGAGATGTTCTGTGACAATCAGCAATAAACATGACATGGAAATTGACTGCACCACTTTGTTATCTCCATATGTAAGATTTTTTTTACATATCAGTGAAGACTTAGACTTTCTCATTTATTAATAACTTATACTTACAAATTGGTCAAATTTACTTACAGAAGGAAAACACTCCAGATTCCTGTATTCTAAATGTTTCTAATGATTGATGTTTTTGTAACACAGAATTTCTAAAACACTGTTCCTTGCACCTACACCAACTAAATCATAGCACATCACTAACAAATAAGTTTTTCATTTAAGAAATTACGTAGACTGTACATTGGCCTATAGCTTTAACTCATGATAGGAGACTGAATGTCATGACTGACTGAGCAAACAGATGTGCTGGTCTACAAGAGACAAGATTAGAAAAGTTACTCTATATACAAACTCTCTTACCAGGGTGTGGAGGGAATCCAACTTGGCAGAGGTGAGATCTGAGTCAAGTTTCTCCTGTAGCAGAGGCAAACAGAATGGGGCAAACAGCGGTGTGGAGGCCAGTACCCCACGCAGCCCCAACACAAGGTCCTCCACTTGAATGGCATAAGGATCACCTCGAGGCTGCAAGGTTAGATACAATACTGTATTTCCATAAATTACTAACACTAACTTACACTTTGAAAACTTGTGCTTTATTTTTTTCAAAAGGTATTTCTCAACAAAGAGAATCAATCCTTGGTATTTACAATTTTCTAACTAAGAGCAACTGCAGCCAATTCTTTAATATATTTAAATAATATATGAGATTTTGTAAAAATAAAAGAAAATTAAGTTATTGAACCAATTCCATATTAGTGCAATAATGTACTGCTCCTTGAAATGAAGCCACAGCAAAAACACTAAAAATTTCACGAAGACTCACTGGAACAAACTCAATAGGGAAGTATGCTGCCACCACCTCAAACAGTTCCTCCACAAACGGCTCAAGTGCTAGGCCACTCTGTATCAGTGCTGTGACCAGGGAAAACACCACCAGCAAGTTACGTGGGTCGCCCTCTCCTTCTACGGCAGCAACCAGACCAGGCAACAAGGAAAGGCCCAGTTCCTTGAGTACTGTGCATTAGGAAAATGTGCCATATTATTCTAGTGATAACTAACCATATCATTCAAGTGATTACTAACAAAGATACTTAGCACTAGTCAGATGAGATAAAGTTTATCATTTCTCCAGCTTTAATTCTGAAGTACCATACAATATAATTAAGTCATCCATAGAAAATCTACCACAGTACCAAAAATCAGCTCTGAAGATCAGCTACACAGGGCCATATTCTGCAACACTTTTGATAATACTTTGATGACTTTCATTAATGGTATTTTTGTGGTTCTAGTGACAGATTTAGTAGCAAGATTTCTACATTAACAGGAGAACCATTTTGAGAACCTCTCTAATAATCCCTCTGTGGCCTTTTAAAATGACTGTAATGAGAGAGCAAAGTGTTTCTTAATAAAGGATACAATGTGATGTTATATCATAACATCTTAGTATAAAATAGCCTTTTCTCTAAAAAAAAAAAAAATGTTTTAGGGACTTCTAAATTGTGTTGAGGTCTAATTACTCCAGTGAGGTAGATCTAACAGCACTGGTTCAGGAGGTGCTGTGAACATATCATCAAAGTCAGCTGTGACCTTACAGAATGTTTCCCTTTGTGTCTCAATACAAGGGGGCAGTCAAAGCCTGCCCTCTAAAGATGACTCTCTTCTTTCACACAAAACTACATGCATCTAACTACACATACATTCTTCATGCACAACACAAGTCACCATGCTAACCATTTGGTCTATTACAAAGGCAGTATTTGAGGAAGGAGTACACAGTCCTTCGGTCAGACACAGTGTGGGATTGTACTTGCACTTCCCTGAAGATGCCCTCCACCAGGCTCTGCATCTCACCATCGCCCAGCTTTTCCTGCTTCACCTGAGGAATGGGATGAGAACGATGCAATACTAACATTTTTTTTTCAATCTAATTCTTAGCTTATAATTTATTCACTCTGCTCCATTCCAGCCATAATGCACCACTTGTATCTCTTCAAATTAAAGAGGGAGGTTTTAAGACATTTACTGCACTCTTTGGCTGACTTTCTTGGATCTGCTTGAGGACTGACATCTAAGTGTGCCTTTTTGTTTAATCTTTTTTTTTTTTATACCATGTGGGCTTTTCACAGAAATTTATGGGCTAAAGGGGATACTTTTTGGGGTATCTCCTATCTTAAAGCCCACCCACTAGGAAACCGTTGCCCCAAGTGAGGAAGCCCAACCTACACTCGGACCGTGGACAGGATTTGAACCTGTGCGCTTAGAGACCTCTCGGACCCCAAAGTATGCATGGTTCCACTGTACCTTGGCCAAATTTCTCCTCTTATATAAAAAAGAAAAAAATCTAGACACACTGGTTAACCAAAAAATATACAGTGTTGTGACTTATATGCTTAATTGGTGGAAGTTGGTGTATTTAGTTATTTACCTATATTCACGCTAGAGAATTGCTACAGCTAACTTCCATGTATCTACAGTATGTTCTTGTATTCCCTTCTTTAATCATCTCATTTTCCTCATTCCTTTCCCATATCATTCAAACACTCTATTAATTGCTGTGACTCATACATATTTGTGTAGTAGTCGCAAATGTCCTTGAAACCTCCAGCTGACTTTATATCACAGCAACTTTCAGTTGAAGGTCCCATATATCTCTGCTTACACCTTTCCCTCTCCATGACTGACCAGGGCCAAGCAGCTGAGAAACACTGCAGGCTGAACTGTGTGGTGGTCCTGCAGACGATCCACCAGGAAGGCTGTCATGAAGGAAGCTTCAGCTGGATTGAGGTAGGCAGGTGGGAGCTCCCCCAGAACACCAGCCAGAAACTGAGTGCCCACCTCTCGCTCACGTGGCCTCTCATGGGTCAGGCTGGAACCCAGGGCTTCCACCACTTCATGCAGTGTTAATTCCCTCCCACACACTTCTGCAGGGCCAAGGCAAAATAATAATAATAGTTCAATGCATTAAGGATGATTCCTGAGGTGGATGCAAAACTATAACTGATGCGAGTGTAAGAATGGGTATGGAGATATAGTATCTAAAGGGAATATAAGATAATATATGAGTTAAAGCAGTCTACATATTTTAGCACATGTCAGATACACATTATGAGTTTCATAATTGTGAGTTTGTGATTCCACAAGACTCCATTGTTGCAATACCTTCAACTTTGAAATCAATCATAATGGTGATGATAATTCTACTGAAAATTAATCCTTAAAATACATTTATTATTTTTTTTCATGTGGGATGTAGTCTTATTACATTTTTCAGAGTGATTGAAAGTTGAGTTAATAATATGGCATGATGCATTTGAATGGAAGAGTAGACTGACATCTAATCTATTCAATTTTTTTTTCTATTTTATGTAAGAGGGGAAACCAGCCAAGGGCAACATAAACTGTCACAATAAAATGACCCACTGTGATGCCAGTCCCCAAAACCAGGTCAAAAGAGTTTGCCAAAAGAATGGGATAAATGTCTCCAAATATCTCATCTAAGGAATCTGAGTTTACAACAGAAAGGGGTGAATGAATGACAGTATCAGTTAACATTTGCATTAGAGAGAGAGAGAAGAAGAAAGTCTTATGCAGTGAGGCTTTTGGGCAGGGGTGGGGGAGAGGTATGCAGCAAGCAAAATCAAAAGAGCAGCTGGGATGAGCAAAAGAAGTAGAAGATAGAAAAAAAAAAAAAAAAAAAGTTGAAGACAGTCAGTCAGCCAAAAGATTATAACATTTTGATTCCTCCTTATCTGAATAAACAGTATGAGTGGATTCCTCCCATAACTGTGAAGCATACTTCATAGGGCAGGGGAAAAAAGACTGGCAGAGAAGGCTCAGAATGCTTGAGCTGTTTTGGTTAGAGAAGATATATGAAATTTCCAGTTTAGAATTTAGATTATCAGTAAAGGATACTCAGTGTACAAGAGGGTGGCAGTCCCCCCCCGGCTACGTTAGGTTACGTTAGGTTAGGTTTATGTTAGTGTTGTAGGGGGGGGTCCGGGGTGCACAGCCCCCCCGGTTAGGTTAGGTTACATTTTTGTCCTTAGATTTTTTTGGATCGCTATATCTCGCCTCTTTTGGCTTCCCCCCAAAACCCCCGATTCCCCACAGTCCCCCAAGCTTGTTGGGGGGGAAAACGGGGAGGGGAGAGGAAAGGGGGGGAGCAGTGGTTCTGTAGCTTTACCAGAAATTTTAGAGGGATCAGAAGTCAAGCTTTCTGTGGCGTCCCTTTGTGATGTGTTTATTCCACCCAGCACTTAACTTACAACACTTTCCTTCTCAACCCTCCACCATCCTGGCAGACACTCCACCAGATTCTAGCTAAGTATTTTAACTATTCATAGGCTTGTGCTGATGGGTACTTGGCTAAATACACGTCCGCAAAATCCAAAAGTAAAATATCTATAATCTGGCACAGGCCTTTCAGCCAGTTCGCATTAATATTATACCAAGATGCTGGATATTTTTTCATTGGCAACGTCAAAATAGTTATCGTATTTCACTAGTTTCTATATCACGTTTAAAAATTTATGAATGTTAATATTTACTCTTGAGACTGGCGAGGCACACGTGAGGCAGCCTCGACACCCCCTCCACACTCTGCCCCTTACACCCTGTGACTCGCACAAGCTATAGGACAGCATTCACGAAAGTCTCTCCTCACCTGGGGTAATGTCATGGACAAGAGAATCAATATCCTCTGAGGATTCTGGAAGATTTTTTAGCCTTTGGAGGAGAAAACTGGCGGGGGCCATGATGACTACGAACCTAACAATATTTACATAATTAATTTTTGAGAAGATTGAAATTTTTATTTATTTGAAAATTGCACACAAAACTATTTTATGAGATGACTATTTTGGATGTAATCATATGCTAAAAATCCAACTGTTTCTTTAAAAAGTCTACGGAATGTTTTCTTTATATGATATAATATAAATATATTTTTTTGCTATTCTCTACACAGTTTTATAAATAGAATTTTCTTATTATTAGTGTGCTAGAAAGTACGTTTGTTACTATGCATTTACTGCAATTACTTTTTTGAACCATGCTGGAATCAGTCCCAACTCCCAACACACAATGGCGCAGCGGCAGATCGCTCCTTACGAAATGTTGCTTTAATCATGGGATTTAAAGCATTAGAGTAACTCGTGAACTCTTTCGGGATCTACACTGCCACGTGTGAAAGCCACATGACGGGACCAGATGAAAACAACGCCAAAGTGATGGAGAAGAGGTAAATCCCACTAGGGGGCTTCTAGCCGATCTGCCTCCTGTGTCTTACAGTTCCCTGTCGTTATATTTTCGTGTTTTATCATCGTGGAATGGAAAAAAATTCCCTTTGTGTCTCCCATTTCAATGGTGAGAGGAAGAGACCATTCAAGGGTCATCATTTAGGGCTTGCCTATTTGAATGACGGAAAAGATTAAGATAGAGTGGCCTGCTGCGCGGTTGAAGGACGACGTGCCTGACCTGCCTGCATGGTGCGCCGCCTGGCGCCGGGGTGCAGGCAGGTTAACTTTCTGCAGTCGGTACATAGCCCTCACCATCCGCACGCGATAGACATGACATGACATGAGCAGTGCCATTGCTGAGAGGATTGCAGCAATGCATCGTGACTCGTTGAAGAGTGCTGTTAACATGTCACTATCCCTGCTGCTTCCGTAACTGTTGCACCGTCAATCGTGTGTATTTCTAACACACGAGACCTGTGCAAAATTCTCTCTCTCTCTCTCTCTCTCTCTCTCTCTCTCTCTCTCTCATATATATATATATATATATATATATATATATATATATATATATATATATATATATATATGTGTGTGTGTGTGTGTGTGTATGTATATAGATAGATAGATAGAGATAATGATTAGTGGTAATTCTCAGCTTTCTTAAATAACAGTATTAGGTAGGTAATCTCTCTCTCTCTCTCTCTAAGGCTGTCTTATAGGAAAAACTAATATCGTGCAAGTTGAACCATGACCTGAGGGATAAGTTCCCACACCAACGTAGATGTATATACCGGTTTTATGTAGGGCGATTGTTTATTTTATATTTGTCTGCCGTCAGTTGTATTTATGGTATTTTAGCATCCACCTGGGCACTACATGTCCTTTCTAATCACTTCCTTGTAAGATAAAAGTGATTGATTTCCTAATTTTGTATTTGATATATTTTATTGTTTCATGGTCATAGTGTATGAAGCCCGTGCTAGATTTGACTCGCATTACCACGCTACAGTAATTTAACATATCCCAAACTGACCAGTAAGAAAATACAAATGACTTGCTCTTTAACCACAGCATAAAACTAATAAGATTGGCTAAAAGTTTATATATCATAAGTACTTACTTATATTTTGCTTGAGAATAGATATTATACTCCTTATTAAGGTCATATTTTGGTTATGAATGTCACATATCTTTGCTTTCATAAATTGTACTTGCTCCTGACTTCCTGTATTCAATTAATTCCGTAGGAGAACAAGTGGTCATAAAATAACGTACATCTTCAATACTTCATTATAGAAATACATATTTCAGATCCACACACTTTGGCAGTGAACCTGAGTGTGGCACCACAGTGTGCTGAGCCACAGCCATGACAAGTACACACAAGCGGGTCAGCATTTCAGGGCTGGATGAGGAAGGAGGCATCAGGAAAAAGCTGAAAGTGGAGTGTGAGGTGCAGGAGGATGGCACTTGTGAAATACGTGATGCTGACGAGACTGCACAAATCACCTTGGAAGGAGAGCTGTTGGTAGGTATGGTCAGCATTTGGTGTGATGTTATATGCACAGTATCTTATTGTAACTCTTAATGTTGCTATTTTTCTTCATATGTAACATTTTTGGTGGCCATTTTCTGCATTGTTTCTATTTTATGTAAACATTTCTGCTCTTGTTTCTGTTTCCTTCATCATCTTTTACATTTCTTTCTTCCTCTACCTCTTTGTAGCCTGGGTCTGGCAGTGAACTCACCACTACTACCATCACCACCATTGAAACCCCAGAGGACCACCGTGTCTACATGGACGACTTTGCCGCCCACCTCATCGCCCGGAAGAAGAGCATGTTGGTGCCAGATGAAAAGCTGCACTCCATTATCAGTTACCTGCGTGACAGCAAACCAATCAGTCCTCGGCTGAAATTCTGGCTCAACATGAAAAAGATGATGATGGTGACACTGCCTGAGCTTGACCTTCATGATGAGCTGGTGGTGCCCCGGGAAGGTGAGACAGGCACTGTTCATTATTATGAAGTATGAAAGAGGCAATGCATTATGTGAAGGAGCATAAGGGTTTATAATTAGGGAGTTGAAGTGCTGTATGATGCACTTTATAGTGATCTTTTTAACTTGTTACTTCAGTATCTCATTCCTCATCTAAATGTCATGTTTTTGAAACTGTATCAACATAAATATAACAATCATGACTAAAAGTACATGGTTTAAAGCATAACTACAAAACTTACTTTTTTGGGGAGGGTGTCTTTCATCTGGCTTTCTCATTTTGTAAGGGGTAGGACAGTGCCTCCTAAAAGAGAACATTTTGGCATTTTGGAAATGTTATCCAAGCAGATGCCCATCATACCCTCAGACCATGGCTTGGATTCAAACCTATGCATCTTAGGACCACTTGGTTCCCAAAGCATGCATGGTCCCACTGTTCCATGGTGGCCCCTGGGAGGCTTGACAGAATCCAACTTGGGATTCCTGTTGAAACTTTCTATACGTGGATTCAGTGTATATTCCATTGGGATTGGTTAGCATGCAACAGGAATTCTCTCAATACACTTCAAAAATATTTGCTAATTTTTAAATGTTTTGTAAGTGTGATTAGATATTCAAATCATTTACATAATGTTAAGATGTTGCAAGTCATGGAAAATAATTTTCATTTGTTTTTTTCCTCCTGTGTATTTACCTAGTTTTACCTAGTTGCAGTTTTACAGGGCCTGGGCTTTACGCTCGTGTGGCCCCGTCTCCATATCTACACTTATCCAATGTGTGTGTGTGTGTGTGTATTTAGGTCGAGATGGGAACACAACAGGGCTGCTGCGTGTGGTGCCAGTGAGTCAGCTGTACCACCTGGTGTCCAGTCTTCACAATGTGCAGCATGCTGGCTACAAGAAAGTGAAAATGGTGGTGGACCGTGAGTACTATGGCGTCCCCAGGAGTTATGTCCAGGCTTTCTGCCGCACCTGTCCCAGCTGCTCCAAGATGCAACCTCTTCCCATGCCCATGCCACCTAAGGAGCCACTGAAGCAGCCTTCCCAGAAACCTACTCTTCAGCCAGTGTCTCGTGCCCGCAGGCCACCTCGCTGGGGATCTGTGGACCGGCGGATGCTGGGGCGTAGCATTCAGGTTGATCTGCTCGACATGCAGCATTGTCCTGATGGTGAGTTTCGGCACATCTGTCACGTGATGGACCACTTCTCCAGATTTCATTTCCTCTTCCCCCTCAAAAGTCGCTCCCCAGTAGAGGTGGCACGAGGTCTTGAGGAGCGGGTCATGGCATACATTGGGCCTCCACGGATCCTCAACTCAAGCAGTGACCCAAAATTTATTCATAAACTAAATAGAATACTTTTTGGTGGTTGGGGCAGTGATACACCATTTTTGTCAAGGTCTCAGACTCCACAGATCATTGGAGGGAAGGGGGTGGACACAAATAGGATTGTGACAAAACAGCTGGCCAGACTAAGGACTGACCTCTATGACCCAGCTGCTCACTTTCCTTGGACAACCTGGCTTCCTAGAGTCATGTACTGCCTCAACATGCATGGATCTCCTACCACACAAGATTCCCAAAGCCGTCAAGCCACCACTGACTCTCCAGCTGGCCAGGGGACTACAGGTGGTCACAGTAGCAAGCAGTTCCCATATCAGTTTATGTTTGGAAGGATGCCTCCTGGTCGATGTCCCTGCTGGTGTGAAGACCGGGTCATGACACTGACCAGGACCTGGACCTGGACCCAGATCAAGACTTGGAGGACCTGGACCATGAACCAGAGGAAGAGGATGTAGATGAGGATGAAAGCGACATGCAGGGTGAGAGTGAAGAGTGTGGAGTGCAGCACCTCCTCCCTGTAGCAAAAACTGAGTGCACCACTACATCAGAAAACTCTGATCACTACTAACTTACAAATACCAAATTGTATAATGTTCTAAGAAAGAAATTGTACTACTTTTCTTCCACTATTATTAATTTTACCATGCTTACCCTGTTTCATATGCTACCACCAAAGGTCTTGACAGCACAGTTCAAAGAGATAATGTTCTGTCACTCATTATAGCAATGAGTATTATGTATGAGTACAATGTACTCACAAATTTCTTGGTATTTTATAAGAATAACTGAAGGTGGGATCAAGCCTCACATGGTGAGACAGCATGTGCCATAGTTTCTCTGGTGCCAAAAAATTCCTTTATATTTAGTAAGGTCTTCTATTCCTTTTTAATGAATCAATATACAAACCTTCCCATCTGGCCTTGCTTTGAGTGACAGTGGCATCCTATAATTTGATGGCTGTTGGTTGATCATTGTCACTGCTTTTACTTTTTGTGGTTCAGGAACTTGTCTAAATGGATACTCCTAATTCTGTGGAATAATTAAGAATAAGAATATAATCTGCATGTACCAGTTGTATGATGTGTACAATACACATGTGAGAAGAGGTACTATACATGTGAGAAATATAATTTTTGTATGGAATATGGAATAACTCTCACATCATGACATTAGTTGTGATCCACATAGAATCTTGAAGTGGACTGGGTAGGATCTGAAGATTCGTTTGGAGATTCCTACCTTATTAGGTTGATGGAATTTTAAAATTTGAATGTAGCCTTAAAACTTTAGTGAGGCCATGAATAAATGATAGAACTGCACCATGGTCTCTAAGGATTGTGTTAAAGAATAAGCAGATGATCAAACTACTGCTACTATGAGCTGAGGATAATGCTAAGTCATAGAGAAAGATCAGCCTGTGTTTATTCTGATGAGTTAATAACAAACTAATAACAAAATTTCATTCTCTTCATTTATTTCATCCATGCTCATCTATACATATTCTTAGTGAAAGAAAGGCAATGTGCCCTTCCCTACTTTTTCCCATGGTAATTAAAGTACAATATTCTTCTCCATGTCTTTCCAGAATGCATTTCTTACATTCTGTCCTTGCTACAGATCTCTAGACAGTGACAGCTTGATAGGCCCATGCAGTGTTTACTCAGTGGCCTCCAGGTTATAAACCATGAACATGACTTATAAGAACAGCGAAGATGTATATACTAGTGTCATATTTGTCAATGGTAACTTATATAGTGTATTGATGGCACATATCTCATGAAGATATGCTTGGGGTACTTTTATTTATTTACTGCATACCTCAGACAAGCTTCACTGGTAAGTTGTTATCATTGTTCATGTGCAATATTGGTGCTGTTCAAACTAAGTTTTCTTACTATGGAGGCTGTGCTGTAATCTAAATAATTCATATCAATGGAGGAATAGATTTTAATACATGAACATTGTTGATGGAAGAATTTTCAGAGGTGATCACTTTAATGAAGTTTTTACTAAATATTAAGAAGAAAAATTATATTATATTCCGTGTAAGTTAAGGACTTCCAGAAACACTTGACTCATCAGACACAGATTGTATGGTGTGTTCACCATGCATGCACTCACCTCAGTTTTCCATATTAATTTGTTGTTATGTTGAGCTGTATAGTAAATAATAAAAAGAAAAATATTGTATTATTTATTTAAAATATATAGAGACTTTGATAAACCTTTGATAAAATTACTGGTGGCTGTACAGGGGCAGGTTACTGGGGTAAGTGAAGCACATCTCAATGATAATATTAATAAAACAATGAAATAATAAATTAATGATAATTACAATTATAATAAAGGAAAGTCTCCACCACTTTAATGAACAAAACATAAGGCACACATCAAAATCACTAACAAGGTTATACATGTTAAAAGACTACAAAATTACTAGTGGTTCGTAAATGAACCAAATAAATAGGATAATAAATAGTGGAGAGATGTCGCTCCTCTCATCAAATCTGCTGGGCAAACTTATGAGAGAAACAAAGTTCCAATAGCAAGGTGACTTTCTTGCTAACATTTAGAAATAAAATGTTAATGTCAAAGAAAAAAAGATCATTGTGTCTGCTGCAGTAATATAACAATTAACTCAGCAAAATACAAGTGGGCTGGGATATTTGGTTATCTATAATCTCATGACCGTCACAACATGACCTTAAAGTAAT
Organism: Portunus trituberculatus; assembly: GCF_017591435.1. NCBI lineage: Eukaryota > Metazoa > Arthropoda > Malacostraca > Decapoda > Portunidae > Portunus > Portunus trituberculatus. The sequence continues at coordinate 25,414,899 of NC_059297.1, forward strand.
AATATTTAGATTTCCTGGGTTTTCAGGTGGGAAGGTATGTTAATATTCTACAGGTAAAAACAAATGCTATTCTGTAAATATACAAGTTTACATTATTTACAAATTTTCAATTAATACCTGTGTGGTTGAGACTCCTTGTCACACTGATGTACCAGACTCTCATCAGTTCACAGTGCTTTTGTTTGACTCAGCTGTGTGCTGACAGGAAGGAGTGAGTGGGACAGAGAAGTGTTCATTGTTTCATTGAACTGCACATGCCAGAATGTGAACCACAAATCTACCAGTTGACATCCCTTACAATGATATCCACAGTGATTCAATGTTTTTTCCCCTAGACTTCCTTCCCTTTCTAATATGCCACCAATGGTGTTTGCTGATTTCTCGGACTGTTGCTTCTCCCGGGTTTCCTCATCAGTACCCTTTGTGGAGACTTCAGCCTCAGCCTCAGCCTTTGGGAAGGTTCCATCTGTTCTTCTGGCCTTAAGCAACACTGGAGGAATGCTAGGTTTTACTGGGACAATTTTCTTTCTTTGAAGAGAAGGTTGCTTATTTGACCCCTGAGAACCTCTCTTAACCCTTCCCTCAGGTTTTCCAGAGTCGTCTTGTGAACTCTGGGGGACAGAGCTCCCCTGACTTCTCCTGACTGAAGAAAGTGTACCCCTCATGTATGACTTCAGGGCCCCTGCTGGCAAAGACTTCCTGGAGGGAGTTTTAGAAGATAAAGCTGGGATACATTCTTCCTGGATTCTCTCCATCAATGAAGTAAATTCATTATCAGTGGCAGCTCGGTTCCTTGGTATCCTCAATCTGTTCACTCCACCTTTTCCTCTCATGTCTTCCATCACCCCTGAGCAGCGTGCCACACTGTTGCGACGGGAAAGCAATGGCATCATCTCCTTGCCTGCTATGCATCCTGATGTCTCTTCTTCAGCAATGTTTCCCAAGAAGTCCGCTACAGTGGTTCCATGAGAGCGTGCCGTGTCTCGAATACTTTCTTGCGAGTGGCCACCATCCCCGCCAGGGGAGAGGGTAAGTCTGGGGTTGGGGCAGGGGGTGTCGGTGGCCCTGTCCCCCCCTGCCAGGGGCCACCCGATAAAAAAGACGAAACTCCAGATAATCGAGGACAGCTTGGAGATCTTATCAACTCTGTTAAGAGGAAAGTCAGAGATGAGGTGCACCTTCTCTTGCTCACAGGTAAATAACTTACCTCCAGCATCATCATCACCATCATCAACAATGCCATTACCTTTAAAACTTGACTCTAATGTGATCAACATCCCACAAGTGATACCCAAAGTAGAAATAGCAAAATATAACATACCCATATTTGTTATGAATAGAACTTACTTAATTACACAAGTTAGGTATTAAATAAGTCATGATCATTCAGCATCTTCCACAGAAAACTTGGGCTGACTTACCCTTGCTGGAGCGGTTGAGAGGTAGAGTGGGTGTTCCTCGAGTGGAGGGCTGCTTTCCTCCCTCCTCTGGGCTCCCCGACTCCCCCGTCCTCCATTGTTCTACAGAAAATGGCTCATCACACATCAGAAGATAATTATTCAACATGCAAAACTTAGGTTACATTTTGTGAGAAAAGATTAGACTGTTCTTTTCAGTGGTCAGGTCTTAGATCCCACAAAGTGAGTAGATGAAAGGCATACAAGTGAACAAAAAGTTATTTTTTAATTTGCATTCATAAAACAAGTTAATTACAACCAATTATTAATATTTATAAGAAAACTCTGGAAGTTTAGTGCACACATCCATTTAAGTTATCTAAATAAAAGTTAAAGGTTGAAAGCCAGTAAACATATAACTATCAAACCATGCTTAGAGACAGTAGTAAAAGTGTGTCTGTGAATGAGACCCTGAACAAAAATAACATGAATATCTATAAAAAATCACCACCACATTTGTGTTCATTGCTTCAAATACTAATGTTAAACCAGTTTGCTGGTGAATAACAAAATAAATAAGCAAAGTAACTATGAATTCATTCAATGCTATGCTGCAAATGAAATACTTTCTTAGCATGTATGGAGCAAAAATTATGTGGTGCATAAGCCAAACTTTATTGCAGTGACTAAATGTAAAGGATGACTTGCAACAGATATATTCATTACAGCATGCTGAAAATGCCAATATAAGAATAACAGTAATAGCAAAACCATGCATAAGCTCAAGAAGGCAATACATCTGGTGCAATTAACAAACACTGTATGTACAGGAATAATTACAACAAACACACATCATTACACACACACACACACACACACACACACACACACACACACACACACACACACACACACACATATATATATATATATATATATATATATATATATATATATATATATATATATATATATATATATATATATATATATATATATACATAGTATACATAAACTGATTGCTGGAATACAGAGGTTGAAAGAATAAGGAGCATCTATATTACTGAGAATGAGCTGACCAAGGTACATACAAGCTCAATTACAATCCTTTACACTTCACTTGACAAAGTTCAGCTATGGGTAGGCTCTCTCTCTCTCTCTCTCTCTCTCTCTCTCTCTCTCTCCATACACTAATTACACACTAAGAAACATGTAATGTTAAAGTTATAAAAAAAAATTCTAATCCATTAATTCTCATCTTTCCCAGACTGCATTTTGTGTTTCTCAAGCATTTAGTCTGTCTTATTTCCTTCATTTCCTGGTTACATTAGAACATTAATCACAAAAGAACTAATATAAAGATAAACATGTTTCTGTGAGACCTATAACAACAAAATGCAGACCCAAGAAGGAATAGCACCACCACCATAACAAAAGAGCAAGCACTTACCAAGAAGAATAAATCCCCATGACATGGCACCAACTATAGACCAAAGAGGCATACCAAGAACACCATACAATACACCAGTGTATACTTTTTTATGATGTACAATTGATTCACTTTCATCCAAAAATAAATTTAAATTTTGCATAGATGATTTCACATACAAAATAAGTTAGAAGTTTCAGTGAAAAGCAATAACCCAAAAAGTATACTTTCTTTGTAAAAAGTTATTCAAAAGATAAGATTTCCCTACACTCAAATGAACCCAAGATGTTTGGATAAAGATCTTCCACACCTGATCTCACAGAGGAATATCAAGTAAACAAGACCAATATGCAACAAGGTACCAATGATGTAAAAGAGACAATCACCTCAATTGTTTTATACTTTTCCTTTAGCAAGGCAAAGAAGGATAGTACATACATAGTTTGCACTGGAGTTTGAGCATGGCACAGATTTACCAAGAATGTTTCATATTAACCTCTGTTTCCTAACATGCAAAGCAAATGCGTCCATATTTCTTTTCTTCTCAATTTGTGTGACAACTGGCAAGATCCATCCTTTCCCTCATTAAATGGTGTCCTTAATGATACCAAAATGCAAGGGTTAAGAAATAAGCAAGTGTCTTGAAGGACTAAGTAAATGTGTGTATATGTGAGCGAGTGAACTTGTCAAAATAACACAACATAACATCAACTTAAAAGTGCACAATAACATGTGTAAGAGTACCAAACATACTTGACTCATCTAGAATTTTAGAGTTTTCATGACTTAAGATGTGAAATTTTACTAACAGTACATTACTAGCTTGTGAAATTTTAACATTCTGTCTTTACATTTTCATCCTCTTTTCTAGTCCATCTAGTCTGCCTTTTGTGCAGTAATATTTATCACACCTTCAATAATGATGTGTCTTATTTATTTTGTTCATTTTGTTTGAAATGATCTTGATGACAGTTGTACTGTACTGTTGTGTGACATGTCATAACTGCTGTAGTGACAATGCTGTATATAATTGTTTCATGGATTATGGATTACAAATTACAGTGTTGTAATTGCCTAACTCTGTTGTATAAAAACTAATGGTACCGATTATATCTTATTTGTAGGATCTGTGTTACTGCTGTGATTGACCTTACTATGATTACATTTTTCTGTCTTTTTAATCAATGATATTGTTCCTGGTAAGAAGAGAATATATTACAGGGATGTGTGGATCAGCTATAACTATTATCACAAGTATGATAATATTGACCACTACTGTAGGTGTGGTGTGCTACAACACTGTGTTGGATGGTGGCAATGTTGAGGCAAGTGTTGGTGTTTCTATATCATGGAGAACATTTAATGCAGATAATATGTAGGTTAAGTTATTTATAGCAGCTAGTATGTGTTGGATAAAAAAGCTTGTGTTAATGTAAGATATTGGGTCATCTTTGAAGGCATGTGTTGTTTCTGCAATAATGTCTTGATGAAGATGTTTAATGTGTTTCCATTGTGGTGGCTTTCACAGTGGCAACCTGTGTTACCTTGCATTGCAGCAGCGTTGACAAGAATGGCCTCCAGTTTGTCCCTAAGTGATGCCACCTCATCTGTCCTCAGCTGTCGCTCGGCCTTTAAGAATTGGCCCAGCTGGCGGCACAGCTCCCCAAGATCACTCTCGTGCTGCAGCAACAACACCTCAGCACCTATTCCATCTTTCACCTCCAACACAACCACCACTTCCACTGCAGATACAATGCCTGCCCCCTGTCTGTTGTTTTCTTGCACACCAAAACATCTGACGGTATCTTTCTCCAATACCTGTTACTCTCTTCATATTGCTGGGAATTTCTAAAATCAATACATTTTTTCTATAACATACACTATATCCTCAGATGAACATTCTCATCACTATAAAGCCTCTCTCTCTCTCTCTCTCTCTCTCTCTCTCTCTCTCTCTCTCTCTCTCTCTCTCTCTCTCTCTCACACACACTGGAAACACAATGGGTCACAACAACTACCTAGATAAAACTCTTCCATCTACAAACAATTTTTTTTTCACTGTAAGCAAACACACTGCATGACACAGAATCACACTGCATCAGCAAACAGATAACTCAGAAAATCACACACAACACATTCTGCTAAATTGGGGAGAAGCTTTCAGCAGGACAACACAACACAAATTAGTTTTGTTAATATACATCAAAGAGTAGTATTCTATGAAAATATTTGGAAAAAAAATTGGAGATCTATTAAGGGAAAGATTGGTCAGCATTCAAAACCTAAGAAAAGCAAACAAAAACAAATCATAATAATAAAGAATGATGAAAAATGGTGAAAATATGTAGATTTCACAAGTCATATTTTCTACACTTTTAAATAAAACTTAATGTGGTTACTAGAACAACTACATTTTACTATATTCATGGCATTAATTTTCATTGATTTGGACTTATTTCATTGCCTTTGTACAATTACTTGTATCCCATTTCTATCATTTCTTTTCATTGATAAGCCTTATTGCCTATTTGTTTACAAGACTAAATGAAAATGATAAAATAATAAAAATTCACAGCACACAGTTACTAGGTACTTGAGTTGCTAATTAGAGTTGCAAAATTTATTCGAAACTAATTTTTACTTCTGCTCTTTATGTTATATCATGTATAAAATGAAAACTACAACTCACCATAGAAATGTACTTCCAAAATTAAAATGGCATTAAAAATATTCTTCAAAATAAATCTAAAACATATGAGGTCCAAATCAATGAGGTTTTATTATACTAATCATCTATATTACATGAATACTGCTGTCACTATCCCACCTTTCACTATCATCATCATTATCATACCCACAAGCATAGTCTCTATATCCACCACCACCACCATTGACTATTGACTATCTCCCAGTTGCTTACACACCACACCACACTACACTCCACTCTACTCTTCAACAACCAGCCACATCCAAAAACTCCACTGCAGATCAAGGCACAACAACACAACCAACACTTCACTTTCTCACACTATTTCCTTTTAACACTCACTCTCAAACCCCAACAAAAACACATCAAACTGTCACAAGGACTTACTGTCTGTGTCTGGTGGAGCTGCTGTGTAAGTCTGGCCACCTCCTCCTTCATAAGACCCAATTCTGCCTTCACATAACTTCAGCTGGGTCTCTGCATCCCGCTTTCCTTCAGCCTGTACAGAAAATGCCATAGTTTCAGCACGTTTAAGACCACATTCCAAAACACTTGTAATCACACCTCTGCCATTATCAAAAGGCTGTAGATAACATTATGCATACAGGTTTTTAAGGGTGTTTTCATATTCTAGTGACAGATTAGTAATACAGTGGACCCTTGAGCTTTGAACATAATTCGTTCCAGAAGGCTGTTTGATGTCCGAATTGTTTGACATCCAAAACTGTTTTCTCCATAGGGAAAAAATGTAAATCATTTTAATATGTTCCAAGAGTCAAGATTTTAACCTAAGTAGATAGGAATTGAACTATGTAAAATAATTATTATTTACCTTTTCGTAGCAAGCTTCATGGCACACATAGATAATGGTGTATTATGGTAAGCATGATGTAGGTATTAAGAGTATACCAAGTGGTGGCAGCACTACCATTAGCATAGTCAATTAGTAATATGAAGATTTTTTGTTTCATGCCTGTTACACCTTGTCACTACTGTAGTTAAGAAATATTTTTGTTAATTATGAGATCAGTGTACCGATATGAAATATTATTTAACCATCCTACCTGGTTAAGTGACTCTGGTCACATGAAAACTGGTCAAATGTCCTGACCCCAGCTGGGAATAAGAGCAAGGCAACTATGTGGAACCAAAACAAACAGGAAATTGATGTTTACCTCACTCCAACGGCACTAGCGTCACCGGAATTCACCGGATTTGGCAGTCTTCAGGTTCTAAGTCCAAAATTTGTTCTAACTCCGAGGGAAAAAATTATTGAAACTTTTGTTCCAAGTCTGAATTGTTCTATGTCTGAGGGTCCACTGTATCACTATATTATCAACAACAGAAACATTTTTGAGAAGATGGCTAATCATTTCTTTGGCCTTTTGAAAAATAGTCATGGAAAGAGCACAGCATTTCAAAAATACAGCATTAATTGCATGACCAAAATACATAGCTTCTAAATATAGTGGTACTCATGTTTTCTTCACTACATTTTTCTAACTTGTATCTCATACCTGCAGCTGAGACACTTGAGCTGAGAGATGAGTCTTGAGCTGCTTGTTCCTTGCTTGGAGGTCAAAGAGCTGCTTGTTGACATCAGCTAACTGGCGTGTGAGGGCATCTAACTTTTCTTCAAGGGAGGCTGACTCAAGGCACTTCACTGAATACTTCTGGGAAAGAGAGAGAATCTCTCGACGGATGTCCTCCATCTCAGCCTCATGCTCCTTGTGAATGGCAGTGAGGTCATGACTTGACTGCATCTTACGAATAAATTCCTCCTTGAACTTTGCAATCTCCCGCTGGACCTCAGACTCATGGGCCTTCCTCATGGCATCCAGGGCAGCGAGGGTGGCCTGGGGGAATGTCGGAAAAATGTACCTATTAATGAACAGGTAACATACAATAAAAGTCTAATAATGATATAAATAAAGAAAAACAAAGCTAATGATAATAATAACAAAAACAACAATGATAATAATGAAAATGCCCACACTGTGACCAACTTAAGTTTTACAGTCAGACTACCTCCAACAAATCATGGCTCCCCACCTGAGTCTCTTCTGCCAAGGCTTGCTCCTTCTCAGCCTGGAGGGCAGCTAACTCCCGGCAGTGCTTCTCTTCCATCTCCATTAACATCCTCTTGTGGGAATTTTCCATGGCACCAAGACCTTTCTCACATAGACCCTGTAAGAAAAGGTTAAGGATTAAGTGAATGGTGATCTGTGTACTCGTAAGTGTAGATTTTGGCTAACACACCATCCCAACATTATCAAAACTTGCTGTCATAATGTACAGACAGATGGCTCCCTACTTGATGAAATGGTCTTGCTACTCTTATTTCTAGTTAGAATTAAAGTATATCCAGTAGCCAATGAACAACAGGAAGAGGAACACTCACCCTCAAGTGCTCTATCTCCAGCTGATATCGTTGACGGACTTTTTCTTCACAAAGGTCAGGCTGGCTACCCAGTGCTTCCTCATACTGGTGCTTGAGGGCAGTGATCTGTGCCTCATAATCCTCCTCCAACACGCTGAGACGTCTCTGCAACTCTGTCAACTCTCCATCAGTGGTGGAAACAGGACCTCCTGAGGACTCCCCGAGCATCCCAACACGGGCCAGTTCCTGCTGGTGCTGAGCCTTCAGAGCTGCCACAGCAGCCTGATGCTCTTCTTCCAGGGCCTATTAAATAAAACCTTAACTAGAATCCACTACAAACACTAACATGTCAATTACATTTCAAAAAAAGATTTTCTTTGATATATTAAGCTAACTCTTGCACAAATGAATTTTCATACAAAAAGGTATCGGCCAAAAACACAAAATGGGTATCTAAATAAATTACTTATTCTATATTTCTAACAGAAAATGTAACCTATCTATTATTTCCTCTGGGACCAAAAAAACACTGTGACAGGATGTACCTTGATGTTGGCCAGGTGGGTGAGGCACTGCTTACACTCCACCTCCCGCTCCCTGGCGCGCCGCAGGTCCATGCTCCGCTTCAGCTTGGCTACCTCCTGCCTGAGCTCCTCACACTGGCGGCAGCCCTCAGCCATCCCAGTGACATCTGATGAGCGTCGTGATGACCGGCGGCCCTCACTCTTCCTCCTCACCTTGGGAGATGAAGGTGTCTTGGCTGCAGAAGAGGCTGCACCCACACTGAGCACTGCTGAAGACTCCCCTAACCCATCTTTAGATGTAATAACAGTAGTGCTGGAAGAGGTGGTGGTGGTGGCAGTGGTAGTGGTGGTAGAAGTGGTAGTAGTAGAGGATGTGGATAAGGAAGATGTATCTTTGACATCTAGACTGGCCTGAGCATTAGCTACCTCTTGGAGAAGCTTGGCCACCTCAGCAGCACCCTGCATGGTGGCCTTGTTGTACATGAAGGTGAATTCTGCTTGGTCAAGGGCTGGCTGGACCAGGCATTCCAGAGAAGAATCACGCCCTCCCAGGAACATGAGCAGGTGTGCTTCACTAGCTACCACGTCACTGGCTGAACCCACCGTGTCCTTCACTTCTTCCACTATTGCCAAGGCCTCTGGTGCTGCCTCTCCACCTTCTCCCTGCACCACTGCCAGCTGCCCATCAATCACAGCCTTTTGAGCTGCAACTGCTGCAAACTCGGCCAATAAGGCATCCATGGTTGCTGAAACTGACTGAAGGACATCAGTGTCTCCCGCCCTGTGCCGTGCCAAAACAGCCTCATATTTATTACTGAGGGTGAAGACAGCTTCTTCCATTTCCTGCCTCAGGGATTCCTCAGCAGCACGGTGACAGTGTTCCAAAGAAGCAGCTGTGGGCCAAGGAACTGCACCTGTAGGAGGAGGACCATCACGAGACAGTAGATGGGACAGTCGCAGCAGAGACTGGCCAGCTTCAGTGTTGGCCAACTCTTGACTAACAAGCTCTTGGGCCAGCGTCCACACTTGCCGCATCCTGACTTCCTCAACCAGCACTGTGTCATCCTGGCCTGGTCCAGTGCCTGCAAAGATGCATTAAAGTTTTCACACACATATCAATCTTATCAACACTCTGATTTTACTGATTTTCTGATTGAAGGTCAGTTTATGATGCCTCAGTGTCAATGTCATATCTAGTCCATATCCCTATCTCACTTCATTATAATCTTCTATTATCCCAAAACACACTCTATCAGTAACGGCAAGAAACACAAGCTGACAGATGTCTCACCTGTAATAGTTTCCCTGGCCATGACCACAGCTATATGGTGCAGTTTCTCTTCTTTATAGCGTGTCAACAAGCCAGCCAGATTCTTTTCTCTCTCCAACAGCCGCGCTTGCAAGTCGCGACACGTTTCCCCGAGGGCAGGAGGGGGTGAGGAAGGTGCACGGCGGGATGAGGGATTAACTACCTCTCCCTGCACCACCAGTTTCTCAGCCAAAAGACTTGTGTAGAAATCAAGTGGTGAGAGGGTGTCCATGTCAAAATCTGGGTTGGTGAGCTTCTTTTCCAGGAAAGAGAGCTTACGATGTGCTTCGACCAGTTCCTGCAACTTAGCTGATGCCTCATACATACCTGGCCGCTGGGTGACCTGCATCACTTGAGCTAGCTGGCTCAATACCAGTGTTTCATATGCCAGCCGTTCAGCAAACATTTTCACCTGCACATCCCTTGTCCACTTGCCCTCATTCTGTTTCAAGAAATAATATTCATTATTTATGCCACTTCCTACTACTAATAGTTACAAACTCCTAGTGCAATATTCTAGTACTTTTCCATGATGACCTTAATGAACAAAATTATACTGCAACTAAAATTCATCAGTATATGACAAGTAACTTGGAATAATGACACTGTAGTGAGGATGAGTGCAGTGTAAGATACATTTTTATTAAAAACTATAAAAAGGAAACTTGAAGGAGATTTAATCAGCAGAGTGGTGGGACTGAAATAACACATAAAAGGAATATTTTGAAATTACATAAGAATGTGTCAAAGTGAATAAGGCAAAAATATATAAGCAGTAGACATCTGTCTACAGACACAGGATAATGGCAGAGCATTAGAACAAAACTGTAAAATTATACATCAAAATTCTATCATTAAATTAAGCAGAGACAAACATCTATAGTGGTGAATTTCCTGATACAATACAGCTGTCATTCTTACTGTCCTTCTCAAGCAACTTCATACTGAGAGACATACTGATTCTGATGATTCATACATAGATTTTCACCTCAATGAAGTGAATGACTATTTAGTGTACTTATCATTACCTTGAAAAAAAGAAAAAAAAATCATGGAAACACAAAAAGCAAAATACAATGAGATCTTAGCCCTAGTATAAAATAAGAGAGAAAAAAAGCAGGAACAAGATGAGGACAGTGAACAGACCTTGAGGTGATCCCGGCGACCAGCAAATTCAGCCAGTTTGTCCCTGAGCATGTCCTGCAGCTTGAGGCAAGTGGCTGAACACGTGCCACCTGATTCTGATCCACTGAGCTGTGCCGCAGCTGTGCCAGATGCAGGGCTGCACCCAATCTCTGCTGCAGGGAAGACAGGCCAGGTGCGCCACATGAGCAGACACACTCCACTGCACCAGCCCAGGACACACACTCACCCAGCTGGGAAGCAACAATGAAATCAGGCAGGTTCTATAACTATTATGGTTATATTTTTTTCTTTTCAATAAGAAAACTTTCCCATAATGCATTAAGGAGATATATTAAATATTCATATGACAGGAATCTATGCAGAATAATAATTTCACATTCATATATATCCAAGAATAACTTCTGTTACATTGCATAACATTAATGAAATCAATAAAGTTCAAATTATCTCTCCTGAAGATAATATCAGGTATTGAAAAAGGAAAAAAGGAGAATTTTACATACTGTGCAAATTAAATTCAATACTGTAATCATATATTATCACTTTTCAACTCTGTAACACATATTGTTCCATATAAGAACATTCCCCAAGATGGTGGATACAAAAAGTTTCCATCTCTCCACATACAAATATTCCTTTCAACTTGTCCAAGTACTAATACTCTACACACACCTCTTACACTGTACATTTTCTATTTTCTATAGCTGGTCATGCAGCATGACCTCACCTGTGTCTGGAGAGTAGTGAGGACCTTATCCAAAGCACCCAGCCTCTCCCTTAGATGTCTGATTTCTGAGTCTGACCGACTGACTTTAGTAGTCTTTTCTGGAGTGGCTCTGGGTGAGCGAAGTGTCTTGCGAGATACAGAAGGAGACCTGATGGGGGATCTGGCATGAGGAACACTTCTGCACAAGATCAAGTAAACAAAAAATAAAGAAAAATCAACACAAGCCAATGAGGACAAAAGCACAACTCTTCTATGCCTTATAACATGCAAACAAGTAATTACTGAAAATTTTTCATTCTTCATTTTGTGTGTGTGTGTGTGTGTGTGTGTGTGTGTGTGTGTGTGTGTGTGTGTGTGTGTGTGTGTGTGTGTGTGTGTGTGTGTGTGTGTGTGTGTGTATTTACCTATTTGTATATTATAGGACCTAAGCTAAGCTCTCTGTGTACTGTCTCCTTGTCTACTCCTGTCATATCTCTCTTTCATCTGATTGACACACACCGCGTCAACGACATCACTGCTCAGTTTATTCCACTTATCAATACTACGATGCGGGAAACTGTATTTTCTCACGTCATTTAGACAGATGTCTTTTATTAGTTTTTTTTCCATGTCCTCGGAGACTTGTGGTCTTGTGACTTGTGGTCACTTTTATCAATTCTCTGTCCAATACGTCAATCTTGTTCACCAATTTATACATAGTTACCATGTCTTTCCTCATAGTCTAACTCCTTGAATCCTGGTACCATCCTTGTTGCCAGCCTCTGTACCCTTTCCACCTTCTTCACATTTTTCTTCATGTGTGGTGACCAGATGCAAGCTGCATATTCTAACTGGGGTCTTATTAAAGTGCATAGTATCTTCTTCATCATTCCTTCATCTAGGTAGTGGAATGCAAGACCAATATTTTGAAGCATGTTATATGTTTTCCAAAATATCTTGTTTATGTGTTTCTCCGGTGACAGAGTGTTTTGCACGGTTACTCCTAAGTCTTTCTCCTCATTGGTCTCTTCAATTTTCTCATCACCCAGCCTGTAATCCCTGTTTGGTCTGTATCTACTTCTTCCCATTTTCATAACATGGCTCTTGTTTATATTAAATTCCATCTGCCACTCTTTACTCCACTCATATATTTTATCAAGATTTTCCTGTAACTTGTTACAATCTACCACATTCTTTACTGTGTGTGTGTGTGTGTGTGTGTGTGTGTGTGTTTGTTTGTTTGTGTGATGGATCTTTACATTAAAGACTGTTTTCATGGAAAATATTATTCATATATTAATTCTGTTGTATACCATCACCACATTTTGCATCTATGATAATATGCTCACATGGAGCTCTGTGGTTACATTTAGCAGAAATCTTAAAATCACATATTTTAATTGCAGTCTTTACATGTATACCATTTGCATTGTTAATACAATATATAATCTAAATCAAAGAAAGGTTCCTCAAAATCAGGCAGTGTTCTACAGTCACTTAACTTAACAACATATTTTCTTTAGCCTGTCATAGAAAAATTAACTTCATAAAGAAAGACAGTGAGCACGAATTCCTAATTTCTGGTGTCTAAGGTACCTGAGAGGGGAGGTGGCAGAGTGAGGGGGTGACCTGGCTCGGGAGGAGGCCTTGGAGGTGCCAGCAGGAGCAGTCTCACTCACTGATGGGATGCCACTGTCACCACCACTGGCTGGCATGGGTGCATCACTAGTCAGCTCTGACATCTGCAAAAATAAACATCATACAATGTGACTTTTGCCAGGTGACTACACACACACACACACACACACACACACACACACACACACACACACACACACACACACACACACACACACACACACACACACACACACACACACACACACACACACAATAATAATGATTGATATAATATCCATTTTATTTTATGTTTATCAAATTTGCCTATACTCTAAACATTTCCTTATGGTATATATGCCTACAGCAACAGGAGATCCCTTCAGATTCTTTGCTATATATCTGCCCTTTATCTTAAAAGGTAGAATGGAACAAGGAAGTAACAGAATCTATGAAAATACTTACATATAACATAAACAATTAATGTAAGACAATAAAATCCCTCCTTCATATCAATGTCTTCTTTTTTTTCTTCCCATTTCTCTTTCCTGGTCATAACCTGCTTCACCTCTCCCTCCACTCACCTTGGACTCTAAAGCATTGAGCCTCACAATGGCCTTCATGGCATCAGAGCTTCCAGGACTGTCCAGGGACTTCCGTCGAAGGCGAGATGACTTGGTGGACTCCTCAAAACTGCGAGACCGCCTGGTCATCTTCCCTGTCTCCCCACCAGCCTTTTCTCCAGTCTTTCCTTTTTCTTCATCCACCTAAAATAATATATAAAGATTCATTAGTCATTTGTCCTTCAAACTTATAAAACAAGCAAATCATGAAACACTATCATCACCACAGGAAAATTATCAATACCACTCTCATATTTCTGCAATATTCACTGGCTTGAAAAAAAAAAAAAAAAAATCCTTATAAAACATGAAGCATAAATCAAATAGTACAACAAAACATTAATACAAGAATTACCATAACATCTGTACATATATAAAGAGTTAATCACAAAGCTTTCCCACAGATAATACACCACACCATACACACTCCCAGTATTTCAAGCCACTTCCTGGGATACATATTCTTTATCATCAGATTACTATTCTTTGCACTCAAAAATAATAAAATAAGAAGAGAAACAGATAAAGAAAAATACAGTTCAAAGAAGATACATATTAAATCTCAAGCCAGCACAGCCACTGTTCTCACCTCAGGAAGTACATTCTCATCTTGAGGTCTCAGCAACTGCTCTAACTTGGCCTCCAGCTGCCCCAACTTGGTCTCCATGTCTCGGGAGAGTGTGAAGGATTCCCTCCCCTTGAGTGACTGTGTTCGGCGGCGGTCACGGCTCTCGGCTCGACTCATCTTCTGGCGCAGCACTCTCACCTATGGTCCAAACGTCCTTTAGCATCACACAAACAATATCTCTCACACACCTATTCTTCCTTAATGTTATCAACTTACTTACAGTCCAAATGTTCATCTATGAGAATATGATATAAATTCCAACATTGTGTCTCTATTTGTTGCTGGTTTTATCTCATATAAGTCATTGTTTTAGAATAATCATCACCTGTAATAATGCAATCAGTATCACCTTTCCTCACCTGACTATTAATTTATTTCCAAGAGACTCTTAAAGATAAAAAGAGATATACAAATAAAAAAATAAATAAAAGGATCACACAAAAATTAAAACAAATCCTTTTGTCATTTCCTCATTCTTACTTCTTTCTCTTTAGACCACCATAAACCACACATCCTATCCTACTGTCCGAATCCTGTTATACCTCTATCAGTTCCTTTCCACTTCACATCCCTATATCGTTCTTACAAGCCTTGCTACTTGCCTGCTTCTCAGAGTTAGTGAGTTTATTGGTGAGGTCCTGTATCCTGCAAGTCATGAGATTGAGCTGAGAGTTAAAATCTCCCTTGCTGCCCTTCATGTCTTGCCGCAGCTGCAGGTTTGACAGTTCCAGTTGGTCTTGCTGGTCCTGGCCCTCTCGCACCTGCCGCTTGAGGGCTCGGATCTCTCCTATTGCTCGTTCCAGTCTCACTCGGACATCCCCACAGTGTTCCACCAGCCTGTAACATAATGTCTTTTGTCACCCTCACACACACATTATGTCACAAAATCTTCCAAAGTTATAAGGTACAAAAGAAGTGTGGTTATTTGCACAACAAAAAAAATATAAATAAGACTGAAAGAATACAAAAGAGTAGCAACCATGATGGCATCAACTCTAAGAGACTTTTAGTGTGAGAAAATATTATTTTAAGAGAAACTTTCAATTCTACAGGAAAAAAGGAAAAACAAATCTTAAACTACAAAATAAAGAAAATTCTGAGAGGTATAGAAAATTAAATTTTCAAGAGATACACAAGTTCATAAAAAGTTGAAGAGAACCTGAAACACTCATAACACAACTTTCCATAACAAAGTACAGAAATCTAAAACCAAGATGCAAAAGTGATCCAAGCATTCAAATATTCAAAGCCCAGCTGAATGGTAGTGGATAAGTGGATAAAGAAGACATGACAACAAACACAGCTCTTTTTTTCTGTATTTGATAAATAAGGCTAAATATTATTTTATTTTCAAGGTTTTGGAATACACACACTACTATTTCCAACTTGCCAAGTTCCCAAAACTATTGTTACAAAATAATGTGTATTGTAAGCTGAATTGCATCATCAACCATTCTTATAATATTGTACAGTAATATTACTTTAGGATACTGCTACTGTACTGTTGAATCACAGGTTTCAGGTTTCAAAACTTGGATATGGGATGCTCAATCTGTAGTGATAATAAAGAACAATGACTCCTCACTGTTGTCAGGGAATTAACTAATGAAATAATAAAAATGTGTTCCCAATAGGGAGTACAAGGATTATTCTTGTTACTTACTGTTCCTTGCTCATCTCCTCAGGATCCAAGGACAGATCAACATTAGTGAGATCACTGAGGGAGTCTATCCGTGGTAAAGCTTTCTTGGAAGTAAATCGCTCTCGACTACTGGAGATGGAAAGATTTGAGGAAGCTCTTCGCTCCTGTGGGGAAACATAGAACATATGTACAAGGTGAGACAATAACATCCAGCATTATACAGTAAAGTATCCTATAAACATTTTTCAAAAAATTCTCCTTTGTCTCTCCTCCCTTCCCAAGACCTTACCTTATCTTGCCGCAGGGTCCTCTCCAGCTCCCTCACTTTAGTACAGAGATTTTCGTTCTCTTCAATGCCACGGTGGAGGCGGTCAGTGGTGTGGTCAAGCTCCCTCTGAGTGGTCTTCAGATTCTCCCGCACCTCGTCCAGCTGGAGACAATAGTAATTTAGGTCACACAGGGCTTCAGGGTATTAGTGTGGGAGTGAAAACTATTACTCCTAACTTATATTTACAGGAATACAAAAGATCTAAAGAAAAGTGCTCTAGTCTAAAGCAAATCCATGGATACGTTAACTTAAACTTTTAGTGAAGAGAAGGCATTAATGTACATATTTTGTCATAATTTTTCTTCATAAGTTCATCAGAAAGAAATGAAAATAACTAGATTCTAGTCAGTCCAGCAGATAATTGTAAGAAACAAGAGTAACAGATTTCACTATCTTTACTACACTTCTAATGGAGGGCGAAGAAAGTCAGTCTCCTCAAAGTTATGAAAAACAGTGAGTAAACTGCCCAACATACAAAAATAACAAAAGTACCATAAAAGTTATGCAAATAAATTTGTTGTCTTTTTATGGTAACTCTGCTACAATCATATTCCAACTCCACATAGCCTGCTCCACTTTCCCTAGTCATATATTTACCTAAGACTCAACTACCATGACTGTAATGATTCACAAAACCAATTTCCAATAGACTTAGCAACATGATCAATTACATTTCTTTCTAACAAAGTAATCTGAATTTTTGAAATTCAAATTACTTGGTGTATAAAATTTTACTCAATAGCTGATAAAACAGTACTAAGATTACACACTTGTTTGATCATAGATCATAAGTACACAAAAGTTATCAATATCATTTACTGACCTCCTCTCTTTTTCTCTCAATCTCATCATTCTTTCCATCAAGGAGAGAACGGAGTTCCTTCACCAAATCCTTCCACTTGTACACCTCAGACTTCTCAGACTTGAGGGTGTCTCTCATCCTGGAGAGCTCAGTGGTGAGGTGCTCCAGCTGGAGAAGGAAAGGAAAATGTATCTGACCATGGGTTCTTTTGCTAAATAAAGTTCAAGTTTAATGAGATAAGCCATGTTAAAAAAAATTACATGATAGGTTGTCCATATCAAAAGAAAAAACTGGAAGTGTGATACTCTATCAACAGCCTAAATATTGGCAGCCACAAGCAGCATTTCAGCAATGGTCTTCCCATAGAGGGGGCCCCTCAGAAAGCATCAAAGTAATAATGATGGTGTTAAGTAGATACCTTTATCCTAATAAGCAGAAAAGCTATAAATAATGAATGATTTACAGTGTTTGTGTTAAAAAGCATCCATACAAACTATAGTGACTAGAAAGGCAGTAGTATTCATTTTCATATTTCCATATTACTATTACCATAATGCCTCATGTTGCACACATTTCCATAAAATTCTTATAATCTTAATTTGAGTAAGTGATCATTTCATTATCATGATAAGAAAGAACTGATTTCCTTATGTCAAAGATATCTCAGCAGTTCCACTTCCTGACCTGTATTGAGAGTTGTTGATTTTGCTGCCGAACATCTGGATCTGAAGTGGTGCTGGAGAGTTTTCTTGGTGTGGAAGCTGCAGTGTGTTCCTCCTCTAGCTCAGATGCAAGACCTTTGATTTTCTTCTCAGCCTCCTGAAGGGATCTACAGAAAAGCACACAATGATAATATGTTTTGCATGTTACCCTTAAGATAAATTTCTGCACATTATCTTGCTATGAGAAGCAAGGAGTCTCTCTGTCTCCTTCTATCTAAACACCAGCCCACAACATTCCCCATTCACCGCACCTGTTGAGTCGCCGCACTGCCTCCTGGTGCCGAGTCTCCTGGCTGGCAGATAATTCCATGAAATTCTTCTCCTGTTTGCTGAGTTTTTCCTCCAACTCATCTCTCTCCTTGAGACTCCTGAACGTAAGCCCAAACATTCATACACACACACACAAAGAGAAATAAAAGGGAGGTGTTAATGAGTACATGCAAGAAATGTGATAGCTGGCTGTTGAGATAACCATATCTCTCTTCCATCATTACTTTCCATTACATTTTGCTTCCTATGACTTGAACATCAGATTCAAGACTAGTATACAACACCTAATGTCATGTTTTATCCCTGCATTAGTAAGAGTAGAAATAATACCCCAACAGCCATATGATAATAAAAGCAACACAACTAAGATACACTATGATTAGTATATGAGTTAAAAACTATAAGAAATGTAAGACACAAAACATTCTTCCAGAAATATGTTACATAGACAAAACACAAAGTTTTCTTCCTCATATGAGATTTGCATTTTCTTTATCAGTAAATTGTTTTAGCTACAGTATTATTATTACTGCTTGTTTAGTAGGTAAAGAATAGAAAACAATACTACAGTAGAGCAAATAACAATGCTTTTTTGTTACAAGTTTTGTATTTAATTTCCCCCAAGATGAAGCAAGTCTTACTTCTTTTCCAAGAGACTGTACTGCTGCTTCCAGTCCAGGCCAGCTAACACTTCTGCCTGCTGGGCTGAGAAGTGATCCAGCAGTTCCCCATATCTGCACAGAGGTACACAGACACACACAAATGCACACAGGTTAGTAGTACAAATAACAACATTTCTATGGGGGAAGGTAAGAAAACTCAGCAAACAGCAACAGCTGTTGCTGCTGCTGCATGCTGTGTGATTATGTATGATGTGTATTAATCTATTATTGTACACAAATTACAAAGCAAACATAAGATGAGTCTATAAATAACACAGCACATGACACCAAAACAAACATAAATTAAATACAAGAAAATATAGCACACTTTATCTCACTTCAGCCAGTAAACTCCATTACTGTTACAAGGAAAAATTTCATATCTCGTATATGAACACT
>NC_059297.1:25436689-25444189 GCF_017591435.1 Portunus trituberculatus
TAACAATATACTACAAGAGATACGAGTGACAGTTCTGATTTCAACACAGAAGTAAATGAACAGGCAGCAGAAATAGACAGACAAGATTTATTACCACTTGGATTGAGGCACTAGGTATTTGATTCAAGAGACATGACTGACTGACATAAGGAAATATGAGTACCTAAAATAGACCAGAAGGTTCTATACAAAACTTAAAGAAAACAGAATGATAAATAGTATATGCTATATGTAGATGCATAGACAGTGTTACACAAATGCTGTTCAGGTGAAAGGAAATACATAAACACACACATACACATACAAATACACAGTAAGCCCTAAACATAAACCCTTATGCTTATCTATATACATTAAAAAACAAATTACCAGTACGCAAAACTACATTAGCAGAGGGTGAAGGCAAATATGATGTTAGGCAATGAGTTAGGAAACAATTAAGAAGTTGGGGTACAAAACTCACCTTTCCCTGGTTCCAGAGTGTGGGTAAAGAGAAAAATATGGAAAATGGAATGAGATAAAAATTAAAGGGATATAAAGGAAAAAAATTTAAAAAAACAATCAGAATGCATCAAGTAATATGGAGAGAGAGAGAGAGAGAGAGAGAGAGAGAGAGAGAGAGAGAGAGAGAGAGAGAGAGAGAGAGAGAGAGAGAGAGAGAGAGAGAGAGAGAGAGAGAGAGAGAGACCCACACACAAAGTAAGAGACTGATAAAACAAAGAAAGATGAGCAAATGAATAAAAAAAACAATAAGAACGTCACACACACACAAGTACACACCCACACACACACACACACATACACAGCTACTCACTTTTTCCTGAGTTCGTTGAGCTGGTTGGTTGCCGCTGCCTTTTCTGAGAGGTCATGTTCCTGTTCCTCCACTCGGTCCAAGAGCTCCTTCACCTACACACCAAAGAGCAGGAGGTTGAGTCACACAGGGACAAAGACATACCAATCACACTCCTGCCTCATTACATACTCCATCTTTTCAAGTCTTATGTGCATAAACCATAGGAAAAAATAAATAAATAAAGTTTGTCATCATGAGTGCTGGAGAAGCTCAATGGGTGACCAAAGGGTGTTGAGTGACAGGGCAGAGCAAATGGAGGAGGAAGTAGGAGGAAGAAAGGAGGAGAATACATAGTGCAAAACATGCATGGTGATGGTGCAAAGGAATGCATTCTTTTCACGTTTTAATTTTAATTTTTTTTTTATGTGTGTGTGTGTGTGTGTGTGTGTGTGTGTGTGTGTGTGTGTGTGTGTGTGTGTGTGTGTGTGCGTGTGTGTGTAGGCACCTGTATTTCTAGGTTGCTTGCCCGCCGCTGCAGGGCATTGCGGTCCTGAATCACATCATCTTTGTCGCGTCTTAGCTGATCTGCCTCACGCTCAGAACGGTCCAAGTCACCTTCGCACATCTCTAGTCTCTTGCGCAGACGGTGGAGTTCAGCCCTGAGGGAGGCAATGCTCTGCCGTGCCTCGGCCAGGTCCATCTCCAGCTTTGCTCTTGACCGGCCTGACAGTGGCTGCAAGACAAGAGCTATGCCACTGCTGTTCTACGTTTTTTTTTTTATCATAAATACGGATGGCTTGTGTTTAGCTTTTTTTATGTTTTTTGTTGCATTGTCATCACACAAGTACTGATACTGATAGATTTTAACAAGTGAAAACTAAGTATGACATACATTTTTTGTTATCTCTTGTTTTCACCAAACAATCTCTGTTCACTGTCAGCATACCATATATACTCAAGGCAATTCAAGTTGATACTTAATAACATCTTCAATGTTTACTCAACAATGAATGCAAAATACGACAGACTTGACAAATATTTGGATATAGTAAACATTAGCAGGCTGCACATCATTCCTTATCTTGCTATCAAAAGAGTTTTGGATCCAGCCTTTAGAACTTCTTATGTTTAAACAAATTGTGTCACATAACAATCATTGATGTTTTTTCCATATCAGAATCTTAATGATGAACTGACACAAAAAAAATTGTATCACCAGTAGTTTTATTTTTTCTTATTAATGTGGCCTTTTCAAGTACAGATTTATGGCAAAGTGTCTTTATGATTTACTTCTACTTTAGTTTTTTTTTGTATTTGTGTAATGATTAATTCTTTCATATAAATATTTTCAAATTTCAACTGATCTCATCTCTAAAGTAGATAGTACTTAGATTCATGATTAACATCTATAAGATTTATGATGGATCTGAAACTCTTTGCAAACTGTCATAAGTTCTAGTATAGTTATTAGTGAAAACTAGTTCAAACCTGTGACATTTTTATTTAAGAAATGCTCTCTATATGCATTCCTTCATAAACCAAGGGCAATATTCATGCTCAGTTAAATACTTAGGAAACACTATGTCATTGGTTTTCCTGCAAGTAATCATCTTTTTTTATCTATAATTTTCTCCAGCAACAGTGTAAATGCCCTTGAGTACATGCAGCAGCTAATCAGTGAACACACACAAGCCATTCTGGACAACACATTTAGTAAGTAAATCAAGCAATTTTCATACATCTCTTACGTGAAATTAAGCACACTCAAGTCATTGCAAGTGCAATCAGTAAAAAAGGTTTGTACAATAACATGGTAAGTTAATCTGAAAACAATCATTGTTAAAATAATTCCTGAGGACATACAATATGAAAACAAAACAAATGAGAAGACAATAGCTAACACAAACATAAGAATACAGATAGTTTTCAAAATGCTTATATCAAAATTCATTGTTATTAATAAAAGCAAAAGATTAAAACAAAACACGTGCAGTTGTTCTCAATTCCAGATTCAATACTCTACAAAAGAAGCTGTGATAAATGTTATTTGTGTTGCAGTTCAGCCTCCTACTCATTAGTACAATCCAGCACACACCCACACCCTGCCCCATCCAGGCCAGGGAGGCAGTAGTGGGAGGGGTGGCAAAGGTTAGTCACACAGTGAAGAAATTCAGTTAATCCTTGTCTGGTCAAAATCAACTGTTAGTCTTGTCAGGTCAATGTTAGAACAAGTCACTTTGTGGTCAAGTACTATCCATACATGAAATTGTGTTATTCTACTGAAACAAACACATAAGGACATAAAACAAAGCAAACATAAACACTCTTTACCCTCCTCAGTACTTCCATGACAATGAATGATCTTGTGAATGTCTGAGTGTTTCACGAAAATTTGTTTTGGTGACTGGTGAACTACAAGAGGACTTATTTCAGGGCACCTCCATGATGTATCAGTATCTGCACCCTCTTTAGTGGTTTAAGCAGCTGGTTCTTTCTGTATTTTACTCTTTCATGCTTTTTTCTTTATTTTCCCCTTTTATTCAAAAGTGAAGAATTCATTGTTTCTTTTACATTTTCTTTGTTGTGCATAGATGCAAATGATCAAGGAATACACAATGGAATAACATTTTAGTTTTCTAACTTGAAAATATGTCCTTTTTTTTTTCGATTGTCTTGTTCTTGAGTTTTTATTTGTTGGTCCAGGCAGACAACAACCCATGTAAGGGTTTGAGGAATATGTGAGATGGTATAGTGTTGATCACACATAAATATCTAGGATTTCAGTAGTACAATGTACAACAGACCAACTGAAAAAAAATCAGAAATAAAGAAATATTTTCCAAAGATGATGAAAAATAAAGTAAGAAATTCAAGAAAGGAAAATGAACAGAAAAATTGATGACAATGATTCTCCAGCAAAAAAACGTCTCTGACATACTAAACATCTGCACCCTTCAAATGTCTGTGTAATTTTGGTATTATGTAAAAAATAAAAATTATTTTGGATATCAGTCCCAGAGCTTTAGTGACTTTAGTGACATACAGACTACCATAAACATTATTTCCAGAGATAATAATGATTTTAAGATTGTTATAAGCATGGCAGTGGTTTTCAAGATCATCTCAGGATCATCATGATAATATTTTTTTGATAGCAGAGATTTTGAGTGTTCAGCAAAGTACAGTACATTTCCTGAATCAAACAAATATATTTAATTCTTGATAATATTACCATAATGCACATTTTAGTGTAAACTTTAGTTTAGTTTGCAGCATGGTAGGAGAAACATTCTATATTCTTAATGTTACCAGCAACATCATAAAAAGTAATCAAACTGAAACATATCAATGGTTTTGTTGCTTGTGTGAAATTTCTAAAACAAGTACATAAAGAAGCAAGTTTGTTCTGCTTCTGAATCTTCTGAAACTACAGCACTTTTGGTTTCAATGCTTATATGTAATTTGTTTGTTGTGTGATATGTGTTGAATTGTAAGAACTAAAATTCATGTGTTTGGTGTGAATGTGCTCCAACAGACAAAGGAAGACCTGGTAAGAGAGAGACTCCACCCTACCTTCCTTCTCTCACTCTCTCACAGCAACTACAATACAAGTGAATTTTTCATGCTAAATACCACACCTCCACCAGTAAGGGTGAGGGAAGAGGGATGGGAGAAGAAGATCCAATACACCCCATCACAGCCAGACATGCTCCAGCCTCAACATGCACCAGCCTTCTTGTTGCAAATGACAAGGACTGATTCGACAAAAAGTAACAATTTTTTTTAATTATACTAACATGTTACTGAACTACGAGCTCACTTTACAACAAAGCAGTTGTTTCCACTTCTGCTTGAGCCATCCACCATTGTTAATCTTGTCTCAGCCTGATGTGTGGATTCCCTCAACAATAAATTACAGATTCATGATGCTGCAAGCAGTGTGCACCTCATAGCTAACCTGTGTGTCATGACTATTGTGCCCTTCACATCGAGACTGATAGTACTGGATGCATCATACAGGAGTGGAGTCAACTGAACATCAAAGCCAACAAATTTGTGATGTCAACAATTGAAAGAAAATTTTCATGATCAATTTTGGCATCACTAAATTCTGGCACCATTTTAGGAAATATTCCTTCAGGGAATAGAAAACCTTGATTCCATTGCAACTAAAAAATATACATGTTACACACATAATGGATATTATTTTTCCTTCTAGATTTTCCAATTGGAAAATGACAGTCAAGTAAAAATATATTTTTGGCCTTCACAAAATCTGGTCAGAAAGGGGGATCTGTGATTAGTGTGTAGAGGAAGAGTGTGGTGCTTCCTGGACCCCCAAGGTTAGCAGGTTTTGCATACTCTGCATGGCGGCCAGGTACCTGTTGGGACGGGTCTGAGTCAGGTGGGGAGGTAGTGGCGAGATGGTAGTGGTGGTGGTGGTGAGGGTGGGGGTGACTGTGGTGGAGGTGGTGGTGGTGGACCCCAGTGACTGAGTTGGATGGAAGAGGGGAGGAGGACGTGTTCATTACACCTCCTGCCCCTCCTCCTCCTCCTCCTCCTCCCTCTCCTCCACCTCCATCAACCCCTTCTCCCACAACCACATTTCTGCCCCCTCCTACCCGCAGTTTGGTCTTGAGGGCCATGTGATCCTTGTGCAGCGCCAAGTAGTCGGTCTGGGTATGTGTGGGTGAGGTGATCATCTAGTACAGCCTTCTGATCCACCAGCTGCTACTCCTACTCACACTGCTCCCTTGGCCTCACTTTTAGTGTTCACATGCAGATCCTACACTCAGTCAGTCTCATCTATTCTTAACAGTCATGTCATCCTGTACTTTCATCATTTGCAACTCAATAGCAAACTCTTTCAACACATGAAGATACATATTTCCCAAAAATTTATATGACCCTTACTTCTTACTTGATTTTATTCTTCATCAAGATTCTGTAATCTTTATTTTCATCTCTATCCATAGTTATAATCATCATCTGTTGTCTTTTGTCATGAAAATGATACCTTGCTTTTTCTATAGTTTGATTCTGTCTTCAAGTCTGTTATCTCTTTTGTTTACACAACTGATTAGTTATTCAAAACTTTTGCTATTAATTACTCTTTTCATATTCCACACTGAATTTCAAAATTTTTTGTCATACTTTTTTTTTAATCTTTACAATGACTTGAGTCTTCAGCAATAAGTGCACTGTGCATTATGGCAAAACCTAAAGTTTCTCTTTCTAGTCTTTTATTTTTTTACATGTACAAAGTTGTGCAATTAGCTCCAGCATCACTTGCAAACATAGTGTTATTTAATTTAGTATTAGCAAACAGCTAGCTGCATTGATTCCCACGCTTAGAATATCAATGATTATGCAATTACAATGGATTCTGTTTATATGCCTCATGCTACTTAACTCTTCATCAATATTAAACTTGCTTGTTCATGTTTGCATACACTTGTAAGGCAGATTCTCAGACCTTAAGCCCCATGCAGGCAACTGTAAGTACTGATTCTGACACAAAATGCAGTGGAACACATGACAGAGTTACACCTACAGATTTGCAAAACTGTAATCATACTTTAGAAAAACATTTAATTTATTTGTTCACTATCCATCTCAAAACCATTGTACTCACAAACAACTATACTTCTTGTAAACATTCATAACTTTTAGTTAGAGTGGTTATGTTAAGCCTATTAACTTCTGCTTTGACTTGCTTAATTTCAAAGGAAATATTTAAAATCTCCTACAAAAACATCATCTGCATACCACTCTGTTACCTAATCATGTTTGGATAAGTGAATTATAGTTCCTTCCCCTTCAGACAGACTACTTATTTGACATTATCTGCCATCTTCATCACCATGTGCTTTCTGTTCCCTACTGCTGGAATACATTATTTTCACATCTATCACAGCTACTTACTTTTTCTTTTCCACTTCCATCATAATATCCTTTATAACAAAATGCCCTTCTCTCTCTCTCTCTCTCTCTCTCTCTCTCTCTCTCTCTCTCTCTCTCTCTCTCTCTCTCTCTCTCTCTCTCTCACCTGAGTCTGCTCCAGCTTGGCTTTGAGACTCTCCACCTGTGTCTCCAGCAGGTCCACTAGCAAGGCGTCTCCAGAGGCCGGGAGCGTGGTGGTGGAGGTGCCAGCGGGGCCATCCTGAGGATGAACAGGCCCTTGATAAGTCATTGGAATTTCAGGAAGTGCATCTTGATCAGCTTTATGCAGCATTCCATATCACAGTTTTCATATGCTACACAACAGACAATGACTAGTACAACACATAAAGAGTGACATATTAAAACTTGATTCCTTTACCTTTTCTAAGATTTATTGCAACAATGGTTTCTATGGTCCTAACATAAGTCAATTTCTTCTCTTAAGAGTTCCTTTTACATTCAACAGCAACAGCAAAGTTCCCATGGAAACATCACTCAATAACTTCACATGTACATAAAGTCAGTGATAGCAGTCCCACAATAACCCATTCATCCTCCACCAATAACAATTACTAACACCAAAAAACACTCATAGTATTACCTTCTCTGGCTGCAATCTGTCATCCAAGTCAGAGATGGAGTGAAGTGAGCCAGTTTCTGAGCAGCACACATCCCTTCCTCCACTGCCACTACTGCTGGAGTTATTGGTGGCAGTAGAGGTGGTGGTTGTGGTAGTAATGGAGGTGGCTGCAAGTTTGCTGGTG